>NC_043968.1:47931608-48039575 GCF_902148855.1 Sphaeramia orbicularis | reverse complement strand
AACTGGAACAATCACAGCAGGATAGCCATTGCTCTGCCAATGGCTCTCACTCAGGTGCAACTTTACAAATTACAAAAATACAGAAAAAATAAACAAAAAGTCCAATAAGCATTGCCATACACATATTAAGTCAAAACTAGTACTAACACAATAACCCCGCTGAATTTTTGAGCATAAAAATAACACATTTACAAATAGTACCCACTACCCATAATGCACTGCGGCAAACATGCCACAATATTAACTATTTTGCTGCACGGAGATTCTGTCGCTCGCTGCCTGGAGAGTTAGCGGATAGTAAAGCATGTCAGTTTCACTTTCACTTACGCTCCAACAATCACGCTACCTGCCCCCAATCACAGACCGCTATGCCCCCGCTCCAACAATCACTATTAGCAACTGTTAACCCACATGTCCACCAATACCTAATATTAGACTATTATGCAGTATTTTAAAGTTGTGTAAATTATCTTTGAGATAAACAAAATGCAACTGTTAATTCACGTGTCCACCATTATGTAATATCAGACTATTATATCCTGTGTATCTCAATGTTTTTACTTCATATATCAGTTATTGGCCAATGTATCGGATATCTGCTTTTCTTTTAGCCCCAGTATCGGTATCAGCCCCAAAAATCCAGTATCAGTCAGGCTCTAGTTCAGAGCATCTTAATTTTGCAATAACAATGTGGTTTAACAGCTCCGCTGCTCAAGAGAGGAATCATCCAACTAGTTCTGTAAATCAAAGCACAAAAACCATCTGTCATGAGCGCTTTCATTCACCATAATCAAAAAATCCTGGTGGATGTTCATTACTACATAACAGTTATTGTACAACTTGGCTTAGTTGTTGATTGAATTGGTCAGAGATGAAATTTTATCAGCTAAAAGGCAGGATGTCATTTATTGTTTCCATGTATGTTCATTCTTCTGTATTCAGTGTGATGCACTACTGTGTCGCTGAGTCCATGAAATGTATCCAATGCCATTCTAACACTTTCCATGCAATTTCAAAGTGCAACAGAAGTGGATGTACTGTAGAAGTAAAGTTACAATTCTTATGTGTGTGAGAAAAAAATTAACTTTGGTTGTTTAGTTCCCACCGCATCTGTAAAACCAGATCTCTATGGATTACCCTGATATGGAGTAAGGATTTTATGAGTTGTTTGACATCTTCAGATTTCCTGTTTTGTTTATCAGCCGTCTGTCAGTGCTGTCCAGTTGAGGGGATGGTAAATAAAGTATCAGTGTATGTCACTACAGCAGAGCACAAAGTGAAGTGATGCAGTCCTGGAAATGGACCAGAAGCCTTAATAGTATTTACAGTACAGATGGATGGGTTCAACCCCCTCTGAACCCTTAATGATGTCTGTCAATGCAAAGAAGCAAAGAGGCTCTGCTGTTGTTGACTGTTTCGACCAGGAAATGGGTTTTATGGCTCCATGATGTCGGCAGGTGGTCTGTATATGGTGTGTGTATTTATTTATTTATTTATTTATATTTTTTATTTATTTATTTTTTGCACATATGACAGTCACTTTTGTATACATACATTTAGATTATTTATAATTTATATTTATATGATCTATTTTCTTTCTTTTTTTTTTTTTTTAACTTGTCTTGTCCAGCATCATAACAGCAGAATGGTAGTCTGGCTCATTTTGGTGCTGAAATTTTCTTTGCCAAGGGAAACTTAAAGTATATGAGGCTCCCCTTGATATTCTACTGTCTTTATTATGAGTTATGTTGAACCACATTTCGATGCCAGACCTGACAGGGGGGGGGGGGGGGGGGGGGGGGGCAAGGAAGAAGAAGGTGGCGAAGACCCTCACATGAAAATATCCACAATACAAACACTAACAACCATGGTGATAATTATAATGGTAACAATAACTAGAACAAAAATTGAGTAAACTGGGCAGAAGAGAAAGGAAAAAAACAAACAAAATTACAATACCAAATAAATAAATAAGACCTGTGTGACGGCCCCTGCTTAGGTTATGACACTGTTAAATGAGGAATATAGGAAAAGAAGCATCAACAGAATATCATAAACAACGACCGCCTAAATCATACCAGCAACAGATCTACAAACATCAGTTGTTCACATTAATGTAAACTTAACCACATTAATCTTATTTATTATATATTATAAAAACAGATAGATAGATAGATGATAGATAGATAGATAGATAGATAGATAGATAGATAGATAGATAGATAGATAGATAGATAGATAGATAGATAGATAGATAGATATCTTAAATACACCCCCTCAAGCTGATCGATATCAGGGTCCTGCATGTAAAGATTGGCTCCCTATAGATTAATGTTATATTTGATCTCAAACAGCTGGTACATTCCCAAACTTTATCTCAAAATGTGTAATTTATGTTAATATTGAATGAAATAATCTCACCTCTGACCAAAGTGCTGAAAGCTGACTTCCTCAGTGGAAAACCAAGTGTTCTCCACTGACAGCAACACCTGAATCCAAATGTGCACAATGTGGACGGGCAGAATGAGCTCTAGTTGGCGATGATATTCTGTATTCCATTGCTGACTTCAGTGCATAGAGTGGCTACGTGAGTTCGCAAGGGTGCGGAGGTGTGAGACTGCCTAAAGGAGATGGATGTGACAGCCTTCCACTACAAGCCTCCATTTGGCAGCAGCTACCAAAACTGACACGAAAACTATAGGAGGTACATTATCACCTGTTAGATTATTGTAGGTTATCATCACTTTTGTCATCAATCATCATAAAAGAGAAAGAATCTGAATGAAGAATATCTGATTCTGATGTATACATGTACCCAGATTCTCAATCTGTTGTACATTAAGGAAAGAGAAATGAGGTTTATTCTTTAAAATGTAGTCACAACAGAAGATACACCAACTTCTGTGGTTTTGTTTTTTTTTTTTTTTTTCAAATCCCAAACTGTAACCCTGGGAAAAAAAATTGAGATTGGTCCAAATTTCGAGACGTGAACCTCATTGAAAATCGCTGGAATGTGTTCAAGAAGAGGATGGATGGTCACAGGCCGACAGAAAGCAGAGATGCTGCAAGCATTTCTGCTCCACAAGTGGCATAAAACACCCACCAGCAATGTGGAAAACTGGCAGAAAGCATGCCAAGACCCCAAAGCTGAAAATCATGGTTATTCCACCAATATTAACTTTTAAACCTTCCAGTTATTGTGTTTAAAACTGAATATGGACTTCTTTTCTTTAATCACTCAGTGTCTACACATGCTTTCTTATTTGGATTACTTGGCATTTTCTGCATACAAATGTTAAATGACAACATTGTTATTTAGAATTTGGAGTATATATTTCAGCTAAACACAGCCACTTTATTACAAACACACAGTAAAACTCAGCTTTATCCTTTTTACATTTTCTTTTCTGATGCATCCAACTGCATTTGTTATCACATTCACAGTCAGTTTGGAAGAATTCTCTGAATGTTTGGAATTGGGACAATCTGTGAAATCAACATTCCAGACACTAACTGGGAATAAACTGGACTCTTGTCAGTTTTCAATGGCATGAGTCAAGTGATTCACATTCAGCTATACTGTGTAAAGTAACTGTGTGTACATGAACTCATCATCATTATCATATCTTATGGTGCCAATGCTGAATCTAGTCCTGGGCAGTGCGTTTACTTCCTGAGGGTCTTGGTTGGACCAGTGAGGACCAAACGGGCACCAATGCAAGATGTGTTCTATTGACTGAGCCACTGCACCACAGGGGCATTCAGGGTTGGTGGTAAATCCCCACCTGTGGCAGCTGTCACTTTCGGCCAACCTTTACTCTTGTCCTATTCAGTGCAACCCAATCCCTCCTGAAGAGGGATGTATATTAACTAAGACATAGTTACTGATGGATGGCAAACTAAACCAAGAGAAGCTAGGATATAGGCCTCATTTGTTGTTTAAGTCTTTTTCCAAATAAACTGCCTTTTAAAAACATTTTAACTGGGTCAAAGATTCAATATGGAGGATTTGTTCTTAAGAATCTGTGTTGTGCTGGTGTATTTTGGACATTATCTGACTCCATTAGGGTTGGGAATCTTAGTTGTAAGGCTGATACGATACGCATCTTGATACAGCATCTCCGATCTGATTTATTAAAGATATGTGTATGGCATCTCACGATGCGATGCGATACAATTCACACCCAAATCACGATACAGAGCAATTTAGCACATTCTGATTGAACATATTCATTCTGCTGAAAAAAAAAAAAAAAAAATATAATATATATATATATATATATATATATATAATATATATATATATATATATATATAGATATATATACATATATATATATATATATATGCAGTGCAATTCAATGAGCTTGATTTTTTTTATCAAATAAGACCATGACTTTTTACAAAGTGTCTTTAGTTCAGTTTCAGAACACATGCCTCACATTCAGTCATGTGAAAAAGTTAGGACTTTGTTTCCAAAGTTTTCTCTGCATGTTTCTATCACTCATTCTTGCTCCCTCGTCAAATCAGTTTGTAATCTGATGTATTTGTAACGTAAGTAAAACAGAAAAAGGTTCTGTCACTTTAAGAGACACCTGCACAAGGTATTTTGGGATGCGCTGTTGGATATGTATGTCACTGTTTAAGGAAGTATCTGCGGTATGTACTGCAGTATTCAGTACAGTTGACATAGTAAGAAGTACACGTTCAGAAACCCCATGTGGTCACCTTCCTTCTAAGTCTGTCAGATTCAGATACAGACATTACAGTATTCATCCGCAGCGCTTGTGCCACAGTCCATCCACGGAGCTCAGACTGTTAGTGTGCAGTGAACACATCCGTGAATCCGCGGCGTACGTCAATGTGGGTCTGAAGAAAAGAAAAAAACTTTACCCAAATAAATAGTAACACTTTTAAATGTAAGTGAAAATATATCCTATTGAACGGATCAAATTTTATCGATTCAAACATTCAATAACCAATGCATCATGATATCATTCCAAACTTTGCATTCACTCGCAGCTTCTCTACCTGTGCACTCAGATCGTGCCCACGCATGTTGGCGTATCAATGCGCATCGGATAATCTTCCCATCCCTAGACCATTGATAAGTTAACAGTAACTAGCGTGGCACACTGTTGCAGCTGTAGAAGAGCTGAAGTGAAAAATAGAAGGATTTAGGAACAAACCTTTGGATTTCCTGAGATTTCTTCCTCTTTCTTTAAATGTATTGTTCCTTATTTTGACAGGTAAACCCCCAGCCTTCTTGGGGTTTTGATTAATTCCATTTTGTTTTATTTGTAAAGTCTTGTGTTTACTTGATTGTTTTTACTGCTTTGTGAGGTTTAACCACAGATTATTGTTCTTTGTGGGTCTTTTTTTAGGTGTTTCCCTATGGCGTCAAGATGAGGACAGATAACATTGCACACTTAGGTGAAGCGCGAGTGAAGTTTTGTAAACCAAAATAAATATTTTTTTAAAAATGCACCTACACAATTTCTTATGCTCCTACAACCCTGTTTTTTGCTTTTACAAAATTTTTCTGCAGTTACAAAACATTGTGGCCTCTTTTTGATGTGGGGACATAGTTAGATGAGAGGCATGTCCAGATCTGGAACCGCTTCAGATAACAGAACCAACTTCACTCTGCCGGATAATAATAACTGGTGTCATTTAAGGTGAAATAGACAGTACGATGGTACTTCGCAGTCACTCCACTGTGGTAAATGAGGCGATGTCTGTCCATCACCACTAGCTTGCTGTTCCTGTCTGGACCAGGTTTGGACACATGTCTCATCTAACCACACCCCCCGGTCGAAGAGAGGCCACAATGTTTTGTAACTGCAGAAAAGTTTTGTGACCGTGCAGAAAGTTTTGTAAACACAGAAAACAGGGTTGTAGGAGCAAAATAAGATTTGTAGGTGCATTTTTAAAAAGAAATATATGTTTTGGTTTACAAAACTTCACTTGATTTACAATATTTCACATACATGTACAATGTTTTCTGGCCCCATCTTGATGCCATATTTCCCTTACTGTCTTACTTTATCACTGTTTTGTTCTACATTAGCCAAGCTAGTTTAGTTTGCATAGGTGATCATTTTCTGTAGTTTGTTAATCAAACTGTGACCTTCCCTTGTTTCTTACAACCTTTTTTATTAGTACTTTGCTTTAAGTTACAGGTTTGGCAAGAGCAGGAGGCTGCACAAATTAGATGAAAGTGGCTGCCTCATAATTTTTCATGCAGGAATATCTTCCATTTGTGTAGTGGGAGGCCTCAACACGGTGCCTACTTTCCTTACAAATGACACTCAGCTTCATAAAGTGAAGTACTAGTGAGAAAATATTACACATATACAGGAACAATAGATGAAAACAAATATTTGTGGTAAGAAAGGGAAAAAAAAACTGGAAAAAAAAAAAAGCTGAATTTCAGCTTCCTCCAGGACCTCCACCATAATCCAAACCAAACGCAAACCTGTGGCTGGTTTATAGTGATTAACTAGTAAGTGAACAGATTATCTCCTATGTCAATGTCCACAGACATTGGCAAAATAGAGTAACAAAGAATAGGCCACATTTTACAGTATAACAATATAAAGTGGATATAATGAAAATGAGCTTTGATAAATGCCTTGGCTACCATGTCAACAGATTCAAGGATTGGGTTTCAAGAATCATTCTAATTGTTTAAGCATTCAGGAACAAAAAAATTATAAGTTGTGTGAGGTTTTGAAAACAGCTGATTGACAACTATCATCATGCTCATCAACTCTAAACAGAAAGGCTGTGTCATCAGGACCTATAAACAGTATATGAAAATTGCATAAAGTTGTGATAAAACTGACTTCATCAGTTTTATCATTAACAATGATAGAACCCATATCAGTCATCCTATTAAGCTGCTAATGCAGGTTCAGCTGTTCAGTAATCAGCTGATAACCACTGCTGTAGGGAGACTGGGGATGGTCCAAACAACATACCAACACATTTTCATTTCTCTATGCCTGTCCAAAACCACCAATTTTTTCTGTCATTTTGGTCAAATCTCCTCTCTCTACGATAAAAAAAACAGTCATTTTCAATTATTTTCGCAGGCATCAAGCGAGTCCTCTGCTCTATTTCTTACATTTCCAACATCCTTTGTACTGAAGTAAGGGAATTAGAAGAACATAATGTCATGGCTGCAGGCAATGAAAGAACTGACTGACCCAAACATGATGAGAATTAAAGTTAAGACGTAATTAGACCAAATAACCAACAGTCTCAAGGTCCATATTGTGAATGAACAATACACCTGAGATGAATCACAGCCATAGCTATAGCGCTTCATTTTTAGTCCAGATGGAACAAGACACTGCCATGAACACAGTGTGTACTAGTGAGTAACCCATACTCAGTTCATTATAAATTGTTTTTTACTGGTAAGATGGGAAGAGCAGGCTGACTTCCCACTGATTTATTTTTCACCTTCTGTGCCGTTTTAGACACTTACTGCCTTGAGCAACTGTTGGTCAAAGAGTTGCCGTCAGGACACTAAAAATCAAATTACTATTGGCATGTTTACACCAAAGATTTAAAGGTTGAGGACTGTAAGAAACCACCCCTACCAGGCAAACCAGATCTTAAAAGAAAGATTCAAATGGAGAGGGTTCAGCTTCAGCATTAACTAAAGCTTTGTCCATGTAAAAAAAAAAAAAAGAAAAAAAAAAAAAAGACACAAATCTGTGCTTAACCTTCCAATTTTTCCTTGACTCTGACCATTTCTGTCCATTCTCCTCTTTTCCTGGTGTACTGATGTTGCAAGTATAAAAGTGAAGGTGAGTGGGTTCAAAGATACAACTTATACTTTATCTTGGAAAATCATTTAAGGTAGAAAGGTTCAGCTTGGTACTACTGGTGCTTACAGCTATGTGTTTCTGTATCTGTGAGCAGATTTGCAAAAAACAGCTGCACCTGTTGTATGGAGGCTAACATAGGCCAAGGAGGAACCTGGATTGATCACACACTTGTGTGACAACACAACCCATGGTTCTTCCTGATGAGGTGGCTGCAGTTATAATGCTGTTCCACCCTTGGCCATGTTTTTTCCACATCAGGATGGCGACAGGAAACTCCACCACACGGTAACTCAAACAAAGAAACCAAGAATTAAATAATAAAACATAATTTAATGGTCACCCTACACTGTTATGTATGTGCACCTCAGTGGCGATTTCTCACAGACTGCAAGGGAGGCCCGGCTTCCCCTAAAGTTACGAAAATTAAATGGTTAAATATGTTCGCTTGTGTTGACATTTTATTGACTACAAATGTGTTAGAACACGTTCATCTTAAAGATGAGTTCGTTCAAATCAGCTTTATCACAAATCAACGGACGCGATGTTGTTCACTTCTCATCCATTCCCGTTGCGCTGTTTTCTCATACATCTCTGCTCAGTGCATTTGTCCGTAGCTGCGGGCGTCTCTGGGCTTCAATGGGACTGAGTGGAACAGTTTTTTTCATTGCCTCAAAACTGGACGGTAATTGGATAAATGCCACGATGTTGTCCCGCCCCGGACGCCAGGCGTCTCTGGGGGTGAATGGAGCTGTGGGCGGAGCTTGGCCGGGCTGGACGCCAGAATCCCACGTGCTGATTGGAGGATCGGTCGAAAGGCTGAACCCCGTTTGATTGACAGTTTTCAGATCTACTCCTTCACTGACACAGTTCAGTTTAATACCGTCACACATTCTGCTGTGAAATCAAGAGAGAAATCACTACGAAATTACTCGTTCATTTCTTGCACTGTAAATAAAACACACTCATTGTACTTCCTTGTTTCAATTTAACATAATTTCACTGTTTTCTTGTTTCAGTTACATAATTTAATCATTTCTTGTTCGAGTTTAATATCGTTTTGTAGATAGTTAAATCAATGAAACTGTCGGCTAGGTCGGAGTGAAAGGAGCATCTCTTGTTTAAAAAGGCTGAAGTCTGACACCACAACACAATGGGCCAAGGCAATCTAAGCAGAGAGGACACTGGTCCAGTCCCTGGAAAAGACGCCTACTTGGTACGATAAGGTTACTAACCATTTTCTTAAAAAGGAACGGAGGGCCGAATGTATGTTTAAATAACTGACTTTTTTTTTTTTTTGATGTAAGCCGATAATGAGCTTCCCCTGTCTGAAGACGAGCAGCCGCCACTGGTGCACCTATACAACAGTGTATGATTAAAGCAGTTGTTCCCAGCCTTTTTTGGCTTGTGACCCCATTTAACTTCACAAATTTCTAGTGACCCCAGACATTCAAAACGGAGACATTTTTTTTGCTAAAATTAATTTGTTTTTGATCATGTAATAGTTTGCTGTACTATGTTGCAAATCAACATTCATTTTAGATGATATTTAGTCTATATAAAGTATATTATTACGGACGGAGGCAGAAAAGCCAGGTGTAAATTACTGCACAAAGTGAGAATTTTATTTTCCTTGGTCAGGATATGTACAGTCAGTCCAGCTTGGATTTACAAGGCTGACAATTAATACTGAACAAACAAGAACTCAAACTATGAATTATGAAAGAGCTGCAGCATCTGAAACTGACCACAATGAACATCTGAAAGATAAACAGTACCACAGTGCTTCAGTTTCAGCTTCACAGTTTGTCATGTCTTTTATGGATTGTGATTGTCTCTCGCAACTCACCACATATTTTTTATTAGTAAGTTGTTGTTTTTTTAAATTTTTATCAGTTACTAGAAATTTCAGGTGACCCCATTTGAATTCAAGGTGACCCCAAGGTTGAAAAAACACTGGATTAAAATAAAGAAATACAAAATAAACTAAACTGTGTATGTTAAATGACTGACTGCAACTAAAGACCATGTGCTGCTAACAAAACTTACAGAAATAATGAGATAAAAAACTAATAAGGTTATAGTGTGTTTGTAGAGACGTTACCATGTGTGGCTGCGTCCATCACATACATGCAAGACTATAAGACTCATATTTTGACGCTAAATATCTCACGTCTACGTCAAAAGAACTGTGTTTTAATGGACAATACTACCTGATAATGAGGCTATCCCAGTTTTGACTGTATTAAGGATAAAATGTTTATATCTGGATACTCATATCCTTGTATAGATGGTAAATATTAGTATCCTGGTCACATATTACTGCTGCTGTTTGCTAGAAGTGCCTGTGATGTTTACAATAATGTGGTTGTTTAAGCTCACATTTCAGGAGTTGCTGTGTATCTTTAAAGTCACTGTGTTTACAGAAAATGAGGACACTTCAGTTTATAGCAGTCTAAGTACTGTTATATGACAACATCGTGCCATGGATTTGTCTTTCTGATATTCTACTGCCACAAGATTAGCAGGTAAACATGTCCTCTAGCTGTTATTCTGTCACTGCCACTGCTGAGGATGAGAATGATGAGGATCTGCAGCCGTGACTGATGACAGAGGGTTGTCATAATGGAGTTCAGCGGCTGGTTTTAATGTTAATCCACATGGCAGTGTTTCTGTCATGTTTTCCACTGTGGCCTGACTGGTTATACTGTTCATGTTGAGGGAACTGACATCCAATTGGTTTAATACAGACTCAAAACAGACAGCATTCTGGTGTTTTTCCCATTTAATCTACTGGCTATATTTTTTTCAATACTCTCTGACTCCAATGCTTTTACTTCTCTTGCATCATTCAGCGCAGTAATCCACTGTCAGAAATCAGGATAAGATGGAAACATGTAACAGTACTCTGGGTACTTATCAAAATACTCCCACTAGGTCCGGATTGAAAATCAGGATGTGATGTTTACATGAGTGAAACACAAAGAGGGCATCCACCTGCTCCAAAAACCCTACAATATCCAAGATGCTGCATGTAAACACCAATGAAACCCTTCAGTCAAACCAAACCATTTATTTATTTATTTTATTTAACCAAAAAGCAAAGCTCATTGAGATTAAAAATCTCTTTTCTAGAGTGCCCTGGCCAAAACAGCAGCAGCTGAAGTTACACAAAATAGAAATCACAGCTATACATCAACAATAAAAATATACATAAAACTATGGTGGATTACAAGGGCCAAACACATTGCAACGGCCCAATGCATGTCAGAGAAAACAGCTGCAAGTACAGAAACGATGCAAATTCACAAACTCAAACTCAAGTCTAACCAGGCGCAAAAAGAGGAACGTGGTGCAAATGAAAAAATGCTCCCCAAGACACAAAAACACATGCACCTGCAAACAAAAAATGCTGCATAACCAGTCTCTACAGCAGAAGGGCTCCAAACCTGTAGGGGGCGCTGTCAGCAGAACAGCTCAATGCATAGACACACAGGATAGAGAGAGATGGAGAACAGCTGACTGACAGGGTTTCAAACTACAGTGGGAACAAATTGAAGTCACGGTGCAGTGCGGCAATGTGACTTTTATTTGATTATATTTGACACTAGTCTGTTGTCTATAAATGCTGCCCCCTACAGGTTTGGAGCACTTCTGTTGTAGTGACTGATTATGCAGCATTTTTTGTTTGCAGATGTTTCTTCCTTTACGTCATTTCTTTATTGCAGAGCATTTGATGATTATACATTTGTTTTTGTTTCTTGCAGCAGATTTTTTCATTTGCACCACGTTCCTCTTTTTGTACCTTGTTTAGGCTTGTGTTTGAGTTTGTGAATTTGCATCGTTTCTGTACTTGCAGCTGTTTTCTCTAACTGAGACACATTGGGCAGTTGCAATGTGTTTGGCCCTTATCAGCCACCGTATAAAACACAGTAAAAGTCAGTTTTATAACCATACATAAATCACTAAACTAAGAACATACATATGAAACACCATCAATCATTTAACAGATACTAAAAGTATAACAACTGTTGTATGTATCTTACGTTAAATGGAAGTTGAATGTGTGACTTTAAATCTCGCTCCAAAAAATCTTACATCATCAATTAACCATAAATCATAAATCATGAACCAAAATGGAAAAGAAGAAGAGGAAATGTAATGTTATAAGTTGCTTGCTTAATCTTTGCATTACAAGTTCTTTTGCTTGAAGAATCTTTTATTTTTGCAGATCTAAGTTGTCATATTCTGATTTAATTTTTAACTGTATTTTGTATCCTGTACTCCTGTACATGTACTGAACATTCAGTGAAAGGTTTGATTTGTGTGGGTGTGTGTGTGGTGTGTGTGTGTGTGTGGGTGTGTGTGTGTGTGGTGTGTGTGTGTGTAGTTTTGATGAACTCACACCTGCCTGTGCTGAACTTGGAGAAAAGGTCAATTGCAACGAGAAAGATCTAATATTTTATAGCTTTAAAGTAGTTGTGGTAAAGAGAGTCGAGCAAAAAAGCCAGATTATGAACTAAGGGATTTTTGTGGGAAAGAAATGCTAGCCTAAAAGTGCAGGTGTTAAGCAAGAGCTGTGCACATGCAAAAGCATATGCTTTTTTAGAATTAGCTTATGGAGTGACTGACATGTTCTGCCGAGTAAACTATCATTAACCAATAATAAGCGTACGACGAATGACATTGAATAGTGGGAGTCTCCAAGGGTCACTAAAGACTAAAAAGTAATAAAGGAAATTCTTTTTTTGGTGGGCTTTCTTTTTCTTTTTCTCTCTGTGATGAAATGTGTGTTTGATGCTAGATTCTTTTTTTTTTTTTTTTTTTTTTTTAATTTTTTTTTTTTTTTTCCTGAAGCAATAAATCAAGCTATTGTTTTAACTTTTTAAAACCTCAAACCTTCTTTTTTGGTGAGTTTCCTTTCTCCTGGTTTGGTCCGTCCATCCAAAATATAAGTGTTGAGTTAATTTTAAATTACGCAACCCCCCTCTGGTAAGCAGCCTAAATGGAATAGTGACAGAGCCACCGTTGGTCCAAACAATCTCTAGAATACGCAGCTTTTTGTCCAAGATAACCGGAGATTTTTTGGTACCAACATGGTTTAAAGATAAAGAAACTAAGGCAGTAGTTCATTAACCGAAATAAATTGGGGTTTGTGAGACTTAGCTTGCTTTGTGTTGACACAACAATGTTCCTTAAAAGGAGACTGATCTCATGAAATCGCATTGTATGTCATGCCAGTTCCTACGACATTTGACATGCTATATGTACACATTTTTTACCTTTCGCATGTTATTCAACATAATAATAATAATAATAATAATAATAATAATAATAATAATAATGGATTACATTTATATAGCGCTTTTCTATGAATGCATACTCAAAGCATACAGTGGATACATTTTTCATTCACTCTTACATTCTCCCTCTGGTGGTGGTAAACTACATTTGTATCCACAGCTGCCCTGGGGCAGACTGATGGAAGTGTGGCTGCCAATCTGCATCCACGGGCCCCTCCAACCACCACTGAACATTTATACACATTCATACACCAGTGTGAGTAGCAGCACTAGAGGCAAGGAGGGTGAAGTGTCTTGCCCAACGACACAACAGCACATGACTGGAGCGGGATTTGAACTGCCAGTCCTTCGGTTATTGGACGACCCGCTCTACCATCTGAACTGAGGCCGCCCCAACGTCATTTGTCAATTTACGCCAAGATCTCCGGTTCACAAACCCTAACCCCTAACCATAACTGTCAGTACATGGTATTTTGTCATGTCTCGTCAGATGTGTTAATCATGTTAATGTTCATGTCTCGTCTTAGGTTTTCAGTGTCTTGTCCTTGTTTGATCAATCACTTTATGTTAAGTTAGAGTTGTTCACATTTTGTCCTGTCTTGCACTTCCTGCTTTATTTTGTACACATCTCTTCCCTCTTGTTTCAGACTAGGGCTGCACGATTTTGGCCAAAAGAAAAATCCCGATTTTTTCCTCTAAAAACTCGATTTTCGATTTTGATTTTGATTTTGGGTAAAACTACAAAAGACAACAGAAGTCAGCATGTCGTTTTCGTGAGCAGCCCACAATGCAAGGCATTGCTGTGACCTCAAATCTGTGATGGTATCACGTGATGAACCCACAGAAGTTTATTCTTTCTTAATTAAATCTTTATTGAATGAAGTAGAGTATACAAACAATGTATATGTCAGGGTAGAGACTGCGATCTGGTAGGATCGGCGATTCTACCAGTAGAGACTCCAATCGTAGTCTCTACCAGTAGAGACTCCGATCGTAGTCTCTACCAGTAGAAACTCCGATCGGAGTCTCTACTGGTAGAAACTCTGATCCTACCAAACATTTAATAGGATCGGAGTTTCTACTGGTAGAAACTCCGATCCTACTGGTAGAAACTCCGATCGGAGTCTCTACTGATAGAAACTCCGATCTTACCAATAGAATTGCCAAATGCAAAGTTAATGTTGAAATTCCAAAGGTTTTGAGAAATTGTTGTCATTTTATATTTCACAAATGGTTTTAATATTTGGTGCTTTCCATAAATTATTTATATTATTGTGAGCGTGCTGAGATTAAAGTGAACTACATACTGTGATATTAAATGCACATGTTTTATGAATTTTCATAAAATATTGCCTTCTATTTGTGAAATATACAATGACAACAAAAATGCACCTGGGATGTGTTTCAGTACCCTGTATAATGTGTATATTTGTTTATATCATACTTTCATTTGATTACAATAAATGTTGGTCATTTGGGCCTTACATGATATTTTATGTTTGTTTTCATTTATTAATTTAGTTATTTTCAGCAACCTCATATAAGCACAAAATATTCAAACTATATGTGTACAATGACCACATCTGGACTTTTTAGTTAGTCTCAGCACGCTCACATAATATATAAATAATTTATGGAAAGCACCAAATGTTAAAACCATTTGTGAAATATAAAATGACAACAATTTTCTCAAAACCTTTGGAATTTCAACATTAACTTTGCATTTGGCAATTCTATTGGTAAGATCGGAGTTTCTATCAGTAGAGACTCCGATCGGAGTTTCTACCAGTAGGATCGGAGTTTCTACCAGTAGAAACTCCGATCCTATTAAATGTTTGGTAGGATCAGAGTTTCTACCAGTAGAGACTCCGATCGGAGTTTCTACTGGCAGGATCGGAGTTTTCTACCAGTAGAGACTACGATCGGAGTCTCTACTGGTAGAATCACCGATCCTACCAGATCGCAGTCTCTACCCTGACATATACAACAAGAAAATAACATAAGTTTGCCAGGGGGAATACGCTATAATACAATGTTCAAATCAGAGTAAATACTTATGTTTTTTATACCTGCCTTTTTGTTTCCAGATTTATCTAACAGCTTTAAATAAAGTTCAACATCTTTCAAAAAATAAATAATATTTGGTTTTGTGTTACAGAACTTACATTTGTGAATGAAAAATTTAGCAAGAGACAAAATTAATTATATATATATATATATATATATATATATATATATATATTATATGTGTGTGGTGTGTGTGTGGTGTATATATATTATATATATATATATATATCTATATAATTTTATTTTATTTTTATTTTTTCCTGGGTATCTGGGCCCACAGAAGTGATACCAGTGTAAGTCAGTGACAGGCATCAGTCGTGCATGCGTGGACCACGTAATATGAGTGATCCACATGCGGTTCTATTTAAACTGGAGGATCTGTACGTGGAACAGACCGACCCAGGACACACTGGAGTGATTCTATCTGTGGAGCTGGTGGATGTGTGGGCACAGGGCTGTGTGGGCTCCTCTGCTGAGGCTGCTGACCCCGAGACCCGGACCCGGTTCGGAAGAAGACAGTACAGTACGGATCTGGGACAACGTAAGATGAGTGATCCGCATGCAGTTATATTTCAGTTGCGGGATCCATGCATGAAGCCACGGCTTACATTGCTATAAGTACTGCGGGCTCATTAACACATTTAAAGTCCGGTCATTACACGGACTTCTGTGACAGACCGCTATCACAAATAGGAGGAGGAGCCTACGGGAGCCCGCAAGCACGCGGCCCAGAGGCACGAGAGAGATGAAATCGATTTTACGATTTCCCTTTTTAAAAATCGTCCTAATTAAAAAATCCAATTTCGATTTAAAATCGATTAATCGTGCAGCCCTATTTCAGACCCGGACTTCCTCCCTTTGTGTGTTTTCCCACCAGCGTGATTGTTAGCCCCACCCCTGGTTGGTGTCACCTGTGGTCCATTACCTCATGTATAAATACTCCTGTCGTCCTTTGTCTTGTGCCAGTTCATCGTATTAAGTCTGTGTGTTCATGTCAAGCGTCCAAACCAGGTTTTTTTCAGCTTAGCCAGTTTGTCACAGTTTATCTGTAAGGACTGTGCTTATCATAGAGATTCTTTTGATTAGAATTATTTATCCTCCTTTGGAGCGCTTTTTGTTCAAACCACTTTTTCGATATTAGAATACTTTTGTTAAAATCTTCAGTTTTTGGAGTCGTGCATTTCAGTCCACCATTTTGTATGTCAAGGAGTGTACATATTTGACGAGGTGTGAACATACGCGGAAAGCTTATAATGCATACAGATAATTATATTTACACGAGTCATGATGTCATGTTGCTTAAAAGCATCTCAAAGCAGAACCTGATTCAATCAATATAAAAACATCTAAATCCTGAATTATTGTTTTCCCATTGATTCAGAATGACTTTGAATGTTTTTAAAGAGACCAGTTCCTTCAGTTTAATCTCCTTCTGAATTATTTATTTATTTTTTACAAAATTACATCTATTTAAAAGTCTAACAGACCTGCATCATTTCAATGACTCAACAACAACCCATTTTTAAACAAAAACTGGATTATAAGTGATTTTAAGGACTGGATTGTTCATAGATCCGCCTGCTGTTAGGGTCATCATCCACATCGCAAACAATGTCATCCCCAGATACAAAACAGTAAAAATATCCCACTGATATTATCAAATAAATCTCCATCTGTTGTCTAGTCCACTTAATTATTCTTGTCATCAACTTCTTTCTCTCCGTTCCTCTGTGTTTCCAAAGTTGTCAAAAGAGTTGATCAACCTGAGTTTGTTATACTGAGGTTCAACCAGTGATCATATGTTTATCTGTAGTTTAAATCTACTCTATGTGCAGAATGTAAATAATTATGAATCAGGGAATAAAACTTGTGATCTTAGATTTATAGTTATTGTTTTTATCGCTACTTTCTTCTCCTCTCTTATCTTGTCTTATTTTACTGTGTGCTGTGGGTGCACATTTTCTGTCCTCCATGGCCTAGAAGTTTAAAGAAGTAGCTTGTGACCGAAGGGATGCTGGTTCAATCCCCCAGACCAGGCAGAGAAATTGGGTGTCTGATGTGCCCTTGAGCAAGGCACTTGACCCCCCCCCCTCCATTTGTAACCCCCGGGCACCTGCCATGGCCCACTGCCCCTAGTCTGCAGTGTGTGATGTGGTCTTGCTTGTTCAGACAGAAATGAGTTAAAAGCAGTGGTGTCTCAGTGTGTGCATGTCAATATATAAAATAGGGGTGTGCCAATACACTGATTATTAGATTCATCGCAATTCGACACATGATGATTCAATAACGATTCATAAATGTTCAAAAATGTATTTTTCATAATTACTAAATGATAGGAACACAACTGCAGTGCGGCAAGAAATAAAAGTGGCGCATGCCGCTCGGAGCCTCCAAAAACAGACCAGGGGGAACACTGTAAAACCAACTGTTGTGCGCTGACACCGGAGTGTAGATACAAACTTCCAAACCAAAAGTATTTTGCCCAGAAAACAGTTCCTGAACTGTACAATGAGACCAAAACCAAAGTAGTGGAATCAGGTAAACATGTAGGAAAACTCCGACATGTGATGCATGCTTTGATTGTGGATAGTGAAATGTTTAGTTTTGTGGGATTTATGCTGCTCATTGAGGATTTTGTCTGGATGTCATTTATTATGACTGAATAAACTAGTGCTTGTGTTGGTTCAGATTGAATGAGCTGTTTTCTACAGTTTTCTACAGAAGCATGTGTGCGGGGAGGATCCAAGAGTTTGAGTGGGTTCCTGGGGAGCTTTTGAGGGGCCAGAAAAACTAAATAAGCATTTATTATTATTTATTTATTTATTTTAGACTTGTACAGAAATCTGTGAAAACCACTTTTGATTGAAATAAGTCTTATTTATTTCTAAAGACAGTTTTTTTGTTTTCCTAAAAAAAAATGTGAACTTCATTCCACCAAATTTTTTTTGTACTGTTAATAAGTATATTTCTGAAAAGTATTGCATTTGATACAGCAAATGTTTTGCAGGTAACTGGAAATCTGTATTTGGGAATAAGAGCAACTTTTGCTGTATATGCCACTGCTACCTTTTTCTTGTTGGTTCCCTGGTGGAAAATGTGTTGGATTATTCAGTGGTTGACACAAACAAAAGATAACGGAGGAAAATTTGTTTGATTACTTGAATTTATAGATCCTGACAAATGTATATTTAAAAGTATGAAGTAGCCACAGACACAGAAAAAAATCCTGAATGGGGAAAAAAATGGATTGAAAAATCGTTATAATCGTAATAATAGTTATTATCATGATAATCGTTGATTAATGGAATCGTAGCACCCTGAATCGTAATCGAATCAAATCATGAGGTGCCTTAGATGGCACACCCCTAATATAAAATATATACTGACAAATAGAGATTCTAAATTCTTCTACAGTTCTGCTGTTGCAACAATGCAAATTTCCCCATAGTGGGACAATAAAGGCATTGTTTTATCTTATCTTATCTTATCTTATCTTATCTTATCTTATCTTATGTAGAGTTTTAACACATGGAGCCAAATCTTGCCATTTTCCATCTAAGCCATTGCAAATGTTAAAAAAGAAAAAAAAACTGGAACCAGTGTTGTTTGGCATTTGTAACCTTTATTCTCAAACAGGTTTTGAGATGCTCAAAAGAGAGCTTCTTACTAAATCTCTGTGACGTCAACACAAGGGGCTGCTCAGATGACAAAGGAGGCTCTTTAGGGACCAGCAGCCACTTGACATAATAGAGTGGTACTGGCACACAAGCCCAAAAGACTGCACTGCTTTACGCTACCTGGTCACAAAGTGTAAAATTAAATACCCTGCCACAGGAAATTTTTAATTCTCCTTTTGAAATCTGAAGCGTGTCGGAGATTAGAACAAGTTAGGGTTACTTATTTTCAATCAAGTCCTCATTTCTACCCATTAGGAGATTTCTGGAGGGTTAAGAGGCAAAAGATATGGTTGTCAGGATTGATCCCCTTGAGTGATATGGTATGTGTGTGTAGTGTGTGTGTATGCGTGTGTGTGCAGGCAGTTGTGATTGTACATGTGCATGTGTTTACTCAGGCATACTGTATAATCCTTCAATCAATGTTTGTGTTACTGATGTTTCCCTCCAGTGCTCAGATAATAGCCTTGGCTCATCTCTCATCATGTGTGACCCCATGTTTTTCTCACCAGTTTGTTGTGTTTGAACTGAAAATAATGGAAAACAAACCCAGAGAAAGGGGAAGGTAAACTGTTATTATGACCAACAAAGATTTTTTTTTACATTGTCAGGCATCAAGTATGATTTTTCTTTTTTTAATGTGCTGATAACAATAGACCACAGACATTTCATCATACTAATGTTCCATTTTCATCCCTGAGTAAGTACACACAGTGAAGACATAATAGATTGACTTGTACCAAGGCAGGGACCAAAGATCATGCATAAGATTAAATCTAGTGTCAAATCATCTATTTTTAATGCATTAGAATAGCTTATCACCCTAAGTCTGGTAAGTCATCATAAAGATCACATTTAACCCTTTAATGCCATGAATTTGGCATAAATTCATGACATACCGTTTCCATCACAGAAACAGTCAAAATAGTGCATATAATCTCCTAATAACAGTTCAGCCATATTCAGTATGTTCCTAGGAACATTTTTCAAGCACTTGTTTCTCGTCGGATCAGTCGATGACGAACCTACATCCAGTTAATGGAAGCAGAAGCTCCCACTTACAACACATGCAAAGAAGGTTATAAAAATGGATTCATTTTTGCATAAAAGTAAGTTGTGCCAAAATAAAAACACTCACTAGTTATTGTGTGCTTCTACCGCATCCTATCCTACTATAAAATGCACGTTCTGTCTCCGTCCGTCCGATCGATGTTGCGGCACAGGAGGGCGTTTGTACGGATTTTCCTCAACCTTCACAGGCCCAATTGCTGCCAAACTCGCCAAATGAATAGAAACATTACCTGACTACCTACTAGGCACAATTTTATGTCCGTATTCAAATGTTGTGAGGTATGCTGGGCGATTTAGCCTCTTATGCTATCGTACAATGGCCCCACGGGTACAATGCCACTAGTATATATTAAAGTAGACTATGTGTAACAAATATTTTTAAAGTTATTTGAATGTTAGTGTATGCAACATATTAGCGACGGTGCTAGCTGATCAGTGCTGCATTTAGATGGCCTTCATTATGCTTACATTTTCCATAGGAAATGCCGTTGTAGTTCATTTCTACAATCATTATAACATAACATGCTGAGATGCAATTTCAGCCATTTATTTGTAAATGCTATATTTTTCAGTTCCAGATGGCTGTTTCTAAATGCTTTATGTAGATCCATTGTGTTCTGTACGTTATAATGTAGATGTGTAATTGATAAACTGACGTATACTATTGTTAAAATTGCACTTGGATTGTTCATAGATTTTCAGGTTATTCACATTTTTTGTGAAATGATAGTTATAAGTGTAAACATTTTGTTATGTAATTTCATTTTTTTGCACTAAAATAAAGAGAAAAATTTGGAGTTGTCATTATTTGCAGGTTATTGTGTTATTATTTTACTGGTCCTGCCTCATTGAGATTATAGGGTTTGTATAGTGGAACCTGAACTAAAATGTTCCAAATTAAAAGCTTAAACTCCCTTTGTTTGGATAATAATAGCTAAATAGTTGGTGTTAAAGTCAGGACACTGACAATAATGTGACATCAATAAGACCATGCCTGAGACCAGAAAATGTGGGTTGTTTTATTGGCTGTTGCTATAAATATGCAACATACCCAAAACTCGCTATTATATGTGCTATAGTCAAATTAACAGTCCCCACTTAATTTTAGCATCTACTAGAAAGCAAAACCACAAATGATTAATTTTGTAATATACTTGTGTGTAAATTCAGGCATTAAGGGGTTAAGAGCTTTTCCTGAAAATATTGCAATGGAACATTTTGAACTAAGAAGGGAAAACAGATTGCTGTTTAAGGATGGGCAAAAATGTACCGGGAGCATGAACTCACAAATATTTTTATCTAACAGCCTATTTGATCTTTCTGTTCACCAGTGAACCAGATGAACTGATAAAGGTGACAGTATCTGAGAGTCTGAGATCAAAATATTCCATAAACTACTCCATCAACAGATCAATGTCTGTTTCAGCTGAGATTGTTGTGATTCATTTGACTAATAAACCCATAATGTTACTCTTGGCTACTGACCTTCCACTGAATCAACTTTTCAGTGTTCTGATTTCAACAAGTCTGGGCAAATTAAGCACCAAACCAATCCATGTTTGTATCTGCATTTGATTCTTGTAATGTCATCATGTTGATGTTTCACCTAAAGTATGTCACAGTATTTTAACCATACAAGAATAAAAGATAAAAAAAACACTGAAGTAATTTCATATGAAATATGGAGGGATTTTCAACACTCCAATCACATAGAAATTACAAAATATTTTTCATCTCCAACATGTATTTTAAATATGTACACCATAAATATGCCTATCCCTGTGTATGTTCATTATTTTCCAGCATCATTAGGTTTGGTGTTCATCAGCAGTGTTTCATTTTTGAAAAAACATAAATGATTCTCCGTAAATTTCATTTTGTACAGTTTGTCATTAATCTCAGATCTTTTTCCATATGTGATTCTATTCATGCAAATAAGATTAGTTCAACAGTAATATGTAGTTAATTTGATGGGGAAAATTTTAGTCCGAACACAGTGACTTTTTCATGTCTAAACCAAAGCTAACCTTTTTCTGCTCTTACCTTCATTATTTGGATTCTGCTGACACTTTCCTCTGTTTTAGAGTCAAAGACCACAGGCAAACTGGAATTTAAACACTCAACGATCTGTCATTCAACAAAGCTGATTTGCTCTGAAGTCAGCAAAGAGTTTCACTTGCTTTAGCTCTATTGTTTCATCTTAGACCCTCCAGTTTACAGGTTTGATGTTGAGCCTCCACGCCAAAGGCAGAATTTTCCTTCTCACTTTACATCCAGGTTTTCTCCTTTACGCTCCTTGTATGCAAAAGAAAACCCCTCACTTGAAAGCAGCCAAACAGTCTTCACCTTTCTTAAATCAAGCTAAATGTTGGAGGTCAGACATGCATGGGTTTATTGGCTACTGCCACAGTACTGTGGCACGAAATATCAGTTTGTCCATTGCCACAGAGCCAATCAAATGTTAGCATTTGTACTGTGACAATAAGCAGTAAGCAGAGCCGTCGGGATGACGTAGGCAAGGTAGGCAGCTGCCTAGGGCCCTCTGGCTGAAGAGGGCCCCCGATGGCCGCATGGTCATTTATCTGTACAACTTATTCAAAACCATCCATTGTAAACAAACCACCACAGTGAGGCAGCGCTAACCCTCTCCTGTACTGTTTTGTGCCTGGGGCCCCCCCAAACTAGAGGGATTCCCCCTATGCAATGATAAAGGCTATGAGGGTCATGTAGAAGTGACCTCCACCCTCACGCACCCCCCATCACACCCCCCACTTGCTGTCAGTGGAACAAACAGTCTGTCCACACTGAGCACAGCGGCGGCCATTTTAAAAGAACACCAATGATGAAGCGCTCCTACCCTTCAGGGTTCGAAAAAGACAAAAAAAAGAAAGAAGAGGAAAAATGCCAACGACACAGCGGTAAGTATTAAGTAAACCATTGTTTTCTCCAAATAGACTACAACTGTGTGATATGTTTGAAAGTGTGCGAACAAAAGCCCTCACATCAGTGACCAAACACAGATAGATGTTAGCATGATGAGGGAGAGGATTCAGTTCAAGAACTAATCATATACACCAACACAACTGTGTTCTGTTGGAAGAATTTAAGGAGAGAAGAAACACAACTTCTCCATCGCCCTTTTCTACTGTTGGACAGCATTCCAAAACTACTTTTGGAGCTAAATAATTTGGATGTGGAGGACCGAAGTACGACAGCATTAACAGTATTTAGTCATGAAAGCCAAAGCTAAGCCTACTGAAGTGTTTTCACTTACCTCTGGACGGTTGTCTGCTCCTGCTGCGGTCCACCCACACAACGTTAATTCCAAACAAAATCGTCTGCTCCTATGAATCCCATCCAGTTTGGACAAATAATCCATCCGGTTCAACGGGACATTTTCAGTTAGCTAGCAATTTCCGCTGGTGATCTGTCATCCCATTAGGAGAAAAATGTCCCTTTTCCATTGCGTTTGTCCGTCTCATCCATACGTCTGTTCCTTGTGTGTCAGCTGGTTTAGGCACAGACAGAGGACTGGAAGTAGGACTGCAGCAAAAGTTTTGTAATTTGCAGTCCAACATTTGTTCAGTCCCCTCACATCAGCTCTGTGTCCTCACTGCGGAACTGAGTTCTGTTCACGTTCAAGGAGGCACAGGTAAACAATACATGAGGCGTTCAGGAACAATTAGAATAATTAGGAAATTACAACACTTTTCAAACTTGTCAAATATTCAGAATATTCAAATACAACATCAAAAAAATGAATGGCGGTGTCTGTGAACCATGTCTGTGAACCATGTAATCACAATCCTACTTTTAAAACTCTGTAATTATCTATATTTCCCACACTTGCCCATCAACACATCACAACACTTTGCACCATGTGCTCAGGTAGTTTTGCCGAAGAGGTCTGACGTTACATTTTGGTGGCATTATGGGAAGTGAAGTTCTTCTCATACAAAGTTACTATCAAATCCTCCGCACTTTAATCATATACTTCTAGAATAAGGACCAAAGGTAAGCCTACTCACCAAATGCCTTTTTTTTTTTTTCTTTTTAGGTGCTTTGCTTAAATTCTGTCAGCGCCAGTTGATAGTGACAGTGCCACCTCCTCACAAGCTTAAGGTATTTATCAGGCTACATGGAATTAGTTACATCAAAATCTAGGAAAAAAAATCTTATCATTATTAAATCTATCACAATCAGTACTAATTGCATATTATTATAATAAATAGGCCTATAATAATTATTATTTTTCTTCTTCGGTGATTCGACCACCACATCTTCGCGTATTAGGGGCCTTACTTTACTTTCTTGCCTAGGGCCCCCAAATATCTTGAAACAACAGCCCTAGCAGTAACAACATTTTGTTGCCACAGAGCCAATCATGGATACTGTTACATGAAAGGACTCCTATTTGGAGGCATTCAACCTGGGCCGCTCCCGTTCACTGATGTTTCGTACTTGATGCCTTTTCTTGTGTCAGCGTGGTTATCCCCTAACCCTAACACATAACCCCAACCCGGACAAATGCCCCCCAAAATAGGAGTGGCGTTTCATGAACTCATTAGCCTCTTGTTGCCACAGTACTGTGGTGATTATGGTGTATACAAACACGCCAACACACGACAACAAAATTATGTCAATCTGCAAAAGTTTAATACTGTTTTGGCCTGTTGTCCACATGACACTGCTGTTGACTGCGTGCTGAAGCTGTATTTTTGGAGAACGGGTCCCAGAGCAGAAAAATCTCACAATGGCACCCTCACGTTGCCGTATAGATAGACTAAACACCACTTTTTGGAAACGATACCAACAACAACAATGGCAGATTACAAAGTTGTGTTAGTGCTGCAGGCACTGCTAAGTTTATTAGCACTAGTTCAACAAAACCTGCCATCTTCCTCTTCTTCTGGTGTTTATGTTTGTACTCAGCACGCTGAGTACAAACACCTCCTGCACATGCTCACTGTATTCTTCTGTTATTTTGTGTATCCTGCAGCTCTGTCTGTTTGTGTCCCGCACCACCTATAGGCGTGGCCTACGTATTACACTGTTTTAACCCAGTTTTCCCATTTCCACCTGGACACAGATTTCTTGAAATGATATGTGTATGGACACAAAAATTTTTTTGCAGTGTTTCCACTATGTGGTACCGGCGCGATTCAACTCAACTCGACTCAGCCTTTTTGTGTTTCCATTACATTAAAGAACCTGGAATCTGGTACCAGGTACTATTTTTTAGTACTTGCTTGGCCAAGGTGCCAAAATGGGTGAAGAGATACTAAAATGTCATGTGAAAACACTGCAGACCACTGATTGGTCAGAGAGTTGTCTCTGTGTCATCAATGTGTGACCCGCTATTTAAAAAATAAAACAACAGATTCAGAAGTTTACAGTACATGTACTGGTAGGTTAATCCGCATGATGGCAGCCCGCAAAATGACACTGTGGTCAGCTGAGGAGGTTCAGACATTTCTGTCCTTGGTGGTCGATGAAAAGATTCAGCGTGAGCTTGACGAGACAACACGCAAAGAGTGAGTTTATCAGCAACTCTCTAAGCAGATGTCATAGAAGTTCATGCAGCATCGCTATGACAACCAGGTACTCTAAGTCGATAGTATCCTGTAATGGAAACTGTCTCCACAAATAGTACCTGGAACCCGAAGTCACGTTGAGTCAAGTCGAGTCGGTGCCTACGAGTGGAAATGTAGCATTTGTCTTGCAGTTTCCCAATTTACTTCAATCCCTGCTGTCTTTTTGTTGATTTTTGATTCTTTTTCTTGACTATTTGGATACAATTGAACCTTGTAAAACACATTTTTTGTGCTTGTTGATTAAAAGCTGCTCTCTGGATAGTCTTGAAGACAATTTGATAGCAGAAATAGAATTTGTTATCAGAAACAGAGGACAAAAGATATGTTTTAATTAGTGATTGTAGTTTGCAAAAATTGTTGTGCAGAATTAAATCTTAGGTTGTTTCATTAACTTTTTTCACATGGGTTGATGCCCCATCACTGAACTTCCATTCTGAGGCTCTGTGCATCACTTTTTGTCTCAGAAAGAATTATTTTAATCAGTCTCTCAGGCCTTGTCCACATAAATATGATTTTGTTTTCAACTGAAGCCCTTTACACTGAGAATCCACACTAATTTGGTATTTTAACCATCCGAAAATGTAGACTTGGATAAAGAGCTGACAGACAAAAAACTGAGAAGTTTAGAAATGATCATCTATTCACCCACACTGACACTCACTACTTGTCCTTCCCTGATTTCATGGGTCCCTTTCCAGAAGAAAATAAGACACTGCTGTGGATGTATGGTCCCTGGCTGTTAATTCAATGTGTATACTGAATTACATGTCAAAACACCTAATATGGACCAAAATGTTCCATTACAAAGCTGCGTGTTAGATGTTTAAATTGTAGGTAAATATGGACTAGAGAGCTGGAGTTAACACACGGGCCATTATAGAATAAAAGCGTTCAATTGAATATGTCTGAATGGCAACTTTCTAAGAAGGATTTTTCAGTTGTTATGAGTCTTTTGCCTTTGGACATCTGTTCCAACACAAAAACCAAATGCAGAATACAGAATACATGCATGCACTCAGAATAAAAAGGAGCACTATTGTGGATCTGCATGGTCTGGAGCCAAGAAGTCATTCAAATCATGTTCTCTGTGTTTTAATTCAAGAAAAGGTACATTACTTAATTAGCATCTTTTATATATTTCCCTCTGCTCTTAGCCTGGTAAACAGTTCCAGGCCATAGGGAAAGACTGCATATGGCTCTTTCTGTTAAGTGAGATAGACCGTCTGAGTTAGTCTTCACTTATTTATTCTTACAGTAGTTTAAAACTGAAGTTTGAGCTCTCATACATAAAAACGGGCCAGCCGTGGCTAATATTTGCATTCCCTGTTTGTCTCCTAAGGGTTTTGTCTCACTGCAAAGGCCTCTGATGATATGTTTATGGGATATATGCTTCAGAGTGTTGCAGACGGTTTGTCTCATGATTTGTGAAAGCAATGACTGGAGTAGTCTGCTTTAAATACAACAGAAAAGGGTTTTGGGGATTGAGAAGATGTGCATGTTTGGATGAATAGAATACAAATGAAACTGATTCTATTTTATCTTCACTTACCCTCCTCCCTGCCCTGACCATTTATCAAGAGGACATGTGTGGTGAAGAATGACAACATACAACTGCACAGACCTAGGAGGTGTGGATGCCACCACAAGTGGGTGGAATACAATGAGACCATTTCGGCAAGGTTCTTTGCATATCCAGACAACCTCGGCTGTGTTTTTTGAAGGAGATTTTGTGAAAAGCTGCCTCTCCTGTCATTCTATCTGTTCCCTCATTGAAGTTCTCTTGTCCATTTTTTTGGTTTCTATGCTGCTCTTGCTGTCATTTTGCTACAGGCAAAATGAATAAAAGATGGGAGACAGGTGAAAGGACAAGCAGAAATGATTAAACTGACACGTGATAATGGCGCTTGAATAAGAGCTGATACGAAAGGAGAATACATATGTATCAAAGGGATCACTTTGGGAAACAGGGAGGGATTTTGTTCTTAGAAATGATGTACTTGTTGTGAATGTATACAGCTTTTATTGTATTTGTCCCTAACACAAACCAAACCACAATTGGCCAGAGGTTGTTCACTGCAGTATTGTTGGTTGTAGAGTTGTACAGTTAGTGCCTCATTTTAACAGGCTTTTAGAGACACACCTGTGCAGATGTTTAAACTCTGTTTTATTACTTTACACTATCTCTGTCACTGCGTTTATGTTCTTATTTAGGTTTTAAACTGTCTATGCCACTGTTTTGTGGCTTGTACTTCTTTTATCTGCATTTTATAAAGTTGTGGTTTTCAAAGGTGTATAAATAAAATAATTATTATTGCAAAATACATCTAATCTCTTTTAACAACCAAAAATGATAGGTTTAGGTGATAAGAGTGTTTTAGTTGGAGAGAGGAGGAAAAAAATCTCTCTCTCTCTTTATACATATATATATATATATATATATATATATATATATAATATATATATATATATATGTGTGTGGTGTGTGGTATGTATATACACACAACACCCAATATGTGTAATATATATATATATATATACACACACACACACACACACACATTTATTTATTTATTTATTTATTATTTTATATTATATATATAGTGTGTGTGGTATAGGACCCTCCAGTCGGCTCAACGCACCGGGACGGGACCACCCGCCCCCATCGCAGGAGCGCTAGTAGTAGTAGTATATATATTGGCCTTATGATGTTTTACACTGTAATAATTGATATGTATGAAACAGCTTGTTGAAATAATTAGTGTCATTGAAACAGTTTTTTCCAAATGTTCTACTTGAAATTTGCAGTTCTCATTTTTAGGTGGGTTTCTCTTTGCGTGCTGGGATACTGGTGCCTGTGGGCTTCAACAACTTCTGGCGGCTGTGGCTCAGGCAGTAGAGCGGATCGTCCAATAATCGAAGGGTTCGGTGTTGTGTCCTTGGGCAAGACACTTCACCCTCCTTGCCTCCAGTGTCACTTACACTGGTGTATGAATGTGTATGAATGTGTATGAATGTTCTGTGGTGGTCGGAGGGGCTGTGTGGCGCAGACTGGCAGCCACACTTCTGTCAGTCTGCCCCAGGGCAGCTGTGGATACACATGTAGTTTACCACCACCAGAGTGTGAATATGTGAGTGAATGAATAATGGATCACTAATATAAAGCGCTTTGGGTGCCTTGAAAAGCACTACAGAAATCTAATCCATTATATTCAATTGTAGCAGGTATTGTTGCTGTTCTTCCTGTTTAGTGAGGACAGAGTTGAAATCGTGAATCAGCTTTACAGCCCTCTCTGCACAATCACTGATAACTTAGAGATCCTGAACAGTGTTTTTGTCTACAAACACCTCTGCATCAGACCAATCTGATGGACCAAACAAAGCTTGACGTGTGTTGAAGAAAGTGAACAGACGAAGGCAGTTGGTGATGAAATGGCTTATGGGTTTAGACCCAATGTTGGCCACTGCCAATCTCTTTGGTGGACGCATAACCAAAATAACATCCAACTGCGGTGCCAATAGATATAGTGGAATGACCTAAATTTTATGTGGCAGGATTTTTAGTCAAAATGAACATAATTACTGCCTGGCCCTGTAAAATCTTATAATTTTTTAGTACTTTAAAGACATGCTGTAATATATGTGTAAGTGTGTACATATATATATATATATATATATATATATATATATATATATATATATATATATATATATATATATATATTTATATATATACATATGTATATACCGTACATTCCGGACTATAGACCGCACCTGAATATAAGCCCGCAGACCCCTAATTTAGAAAGAAAATCAATTTTGTACATGTATAAGCCGCGCCGGTTTATAAGCCGCGGGTGTCCACCCAGTGGCGGATTCTCATAGACTGCAAGAGAAGCCCGGCTTCCCCTATCATTAAGAAAATTAAATGGGTTAAATATGTTGGTTGTGTTGACATTCTCATTGACCTACACGTGTTAAAACACGTTCATCTAAAAGACCAGTTCGTCAGAATCAGCTTTATCACAAATCATCAGACTCGATGTTGTTCACTCTATACACTTCCCGTTGCGCTGTTTCCTCATACGATCTATGGTCAATGCATTCCCCGTTGAATCTGGGTTTTATGGGAGTCTATGGGACTGATTGGAAGCTTTTTTTTCATTGTGTCAAAACTGGACGGTAAATGGAATAAAGGTTTTCTTTGAGTTCAGATGAAATTATTCCCATTATGTAAATGGGTATGATATGTGTGAGCTTGCTGTCATATCTATAGGTTGATTGTTGTTAATATGATGATAAAAAACAAAAGACAAAAAACAAGGCAAAAAAAAGGATAGTAATAAAAGCACATTTTCTCTTTCTTATTTTTTTTGGTCAGTGGACTTACAGGGTTTCTTTTGGATTCGTGCCGATAAGGGGATTGACTTCCTTTTGCGCCGGCTGTGGATTCACGGACTTAAAATGACTTAAAAGACACTTGAAAGTGAAAAAAATTTTGTTTTTCGTTAGAGTAGGACTTTTAATTTATTTTTAAAATATAAAGATTAAAAACAAGTAATTACGTCTGTTGTAATATCATTTTCATTTGACATTACGCACAACGTGCAGTAGGGACGAGATGCCACGGTACTTGAAACCGTACTGTGGTACTTGGTACCGGAGCCGTGGTAACCAAGCTGAGCTGTGGTACGAGCCATGGTTCCACAGCGCCATGGCACCTGGAACCGAGCTGTGGCACCGCAGTACCAAGGCTCGGTGCCAGGTGCCATGGTACGACCAAGGTGCCACGGCACCTCGGGGCCAACGCTAGGTGCTATGGCACCGCAGAACTACGGCACAGTGCAAGGTGCCGTTGCACTGCGGTACCAGGACTCGGTGCCGGGTGCTGTGGCACCACAGTGCCACAGGTCAGTGTCAGGTGCCATGGCACCGTGGTTCCACAACTGGGCGCCACCGGTGCCATGGAGCCACCAGCACCTCGAGCCGAGGCACCACCGCAGTGCCACGGTACCTGGAACCGAGCCGCGGTACCGCAATGCCACGGCACCTAACGTTGGCCCCAAGGTGCGCGCCGTAGCGGCACCACCGAAATGCGTGGCGGCGGCACCAATGGCACCTCAAGCCGAGGGGCTGCAGCACCAAGCCGTGGTACCGGTAAAATCGTCGTATAAACCACATCAGAGTAAAAGCCACAGTGTTTAAAGCGTGGGAAAAAAGTAGTGGCTTATACTCCGGAATTTAATCACGTGTTAATGATGACATGAATTGCATGGTTTCAGAACTGTTGACTTGCTCCATTCTGTTGCGAGTACGGAGCAACTGCCTACATCAAGCGCCAGCTTGAAAGTCAACTGTTTTTTCTCTACTGCGCCCTCCCTCCGTCGGAGCCTGAACTCATCCTTCAAGGTGCGCCGACAAAAGCGACACGCCAATCACTGCAGGTTAACTCGGCATGACGGTAAGGCCATGCTTTAAAAAAAAAACAAAAAAAACAAAAGAGGCACACAGCTAGCAAGGGGGACACAAAAGGTATTCCGCAGGTAAAAACTGAAATGAAAGGTATTTCATCACATGTTAATGATGACGTTAATTGCCTGGTTTCAGCACTGTTGACTTGTTGCATTCTGTTGTGAGGACGGAGCGACTGCTCTTTCTCGCAAGGCCTACGTCAAGCGCCAGCATTGCCGCAGCCGCTTTTCTTCCCTTGGTGTGCATCTGTTTCTTTCCTCTTTGAACACATTCTCAGGGGAGAGCGCGAACGCAGTCCCCCACTATCAGAAATTATGCAGTCGAGATTCGCACATTTGGGGAATTCGCAGGGGTCAGCCCAACCCCAGTGCAATGATTGAGCCTCGCCCTGGGTGAACCACCTTCTTGATCATGGTTTCTCCCCTGCCAGGTAAGTATGACACCCAAGCGCGCCACAAAAGGGGGTGTTTTACAGACAGGCCCAGCTGACCTATGGCGCCCATCATCCACACGGCACCCAAAGCAAAGCAGTCTGAAAGCACCGTCGGTGACATTTTTTACCCCCGGCGGGTGACCGGCCACATGAGAAATCGGTGAGCAATTTCTATTTGAGGGATAAGCATGCACCAAGGAATTCGCACACGAGGCTTTTCTCCTCCCGCACTGACTGTCGACAGTTGCGCCCTCTGATTGGTCCAGGGCCCCGGTAAAGAGACATGGCTTTCCAAACCCTTACTTGTCTTTAAACCAGCGCGCGAAATCTTACCTAGCCAGCATGGGCGGGCATTTAGATATCCCAGTGGAAACTGGTGTTTAAGCCGAATCAAAAGGGATCATCCCGTTTGAGCCACCACCCTGTGGGGTGCCATTCGGCGCCAAGAAAACCCACTCAGCGGTACAGGCAAATCTCAGCCCGGGCAAAGTGAAACAGAGCGGCTCAACTTTTCAGAGACTCTCTCCCATCGTTTGTGAGCAAATTGCAAGGCAGTTGTTTAGCTAAAGCCTTCTCCAAGGAGAAACACCTCAACAGCATTTGTGCTGGTGTGTAACAAGGGCAACAGCTGACTCTTACCATTTGACATGCCGAGAGAAAGTGTTGCACCGCTCCTGGAGGCACTGCAATACCAGGTCGATGCGTGGAGTGGATGGAGCAAGCCCCTACTCCAGCTCCCTGATCCAAAAAGCAACTTAATATATGGTCTCCGGGTAGGGGACGTATCAGATATTAAACTGATAAGAACAGATACTACACTTGATCTTAGCCAAAAGGCCGAGAAGCGATGGGGAGAGGAGGTCAACAAGAGTGGCCCATTCTCCCCGTTGTAATTCTCCGTCACGGGTTAACGGAGTGTAACCTGAGCCGAGGGACGCATTCTCATGGGACACTGGCAGTACAGTCAAACGTGGAAACAAAGGTACGCTACGAGTGTCCGTTTTCTTCCAGATAATTAATAAAACCACCAAAGACACTTCATGGCATTTGTAGTCATGTGACTTGCTACTGTCTAAATTGGCGACATCTGCCATCTTAAACTTAAAGCCAGCCCAAGCTTTTTCCTTTCAGTCACCCCGTAAATGTACACGTACTCGGTCCCAAAAGAAACAACAGTACGTTGGCTAGGGAGACGCACAACTCCATGTTGCAAGCGGCTTTGCGGTGGAACTCTGACCTCCGTCCGCTCTGTTGAATGGACAAAAAAAAAAAGAAAAAGTCAACTGTTTGTTCTCTGCCGCACCCTCCCTCCGTCGGAGCCTGAACTCATCCTTCAAGGTGCGCCGACAAAAGAAACACGCCAATCACTGCAGGTTAACTCGGCATGACGGTAAGGCCATGCTTTAAAAAAAAAAACAAAAAAAACAAAAAGAGGCACACAGCTAGCAAGGGGGACACAAAAGGTATTCCACAGGTAAAAACTGAAATGAAAGGTATTTCATCACATGTTAATGATGACGTTAATTGCCTGGTTTCAGCACTGTTGACTTGTTGCATTCTGTTGTGAGAACGGAGCGACTGCTCTTTCTCATAAGGCCTACGTCAAGCGCCAGCATTGCCGCAGCTGCTTTTCTTCCCTTGGTGTGCATCTGTTTCTTTCCTCTTTGAACACATTCTCAGGGGAGAGCGCGAACGCAGTCCCCCACTATCAGAAATTATGCAGTCGAGATTCCCACATTTGGGGAATTCGCAGGGGTCAGCCCAACCCCAGTGCAATGATTGAGCCTCGCCCTGGGTGAACCACCTTCTTGATCATGGTTTCTCCCCTGCCAGGTAAGTATGACACCCAAGCGCGCCACAAAAGGGGGTGTTTTACAGACAGGCCCAGCTGACCTATGGCGCCCATCATCCACATGGCACCCAAAGCAAAGCAGTCTGAAAGCACCGTCGGTGACATTTTTTACCCCCGGCGGTGTGACCGGCCACATGAGAAATCGGTGAGCAATTTCTATTTGAGGGATAAGCATGCACCAAGGAATTCGCACACGAGGCTTTTCTCCTCCCGCACTGACTGTCGACAGTTACGCCCTCTGATTGGTCCAGGGCCCCGGTAAAGAGACATGGCTTTCCAAACCCTTACTTGTCTTTAAACCAGCGGGCGAAATCTTACTTAGCCAGCATGGGCGGGCATTTAGATATCCCAGTGGAAACTGGTGTTTAAGCCGAATCAAAAGGGATCATCCCGTTTGAGCCACCACCCTGTGGGGTGCCATTCGGCGCCGAGAAAACCCACTCAGCGGTACAGGCAAATCTCAGCCCGGGCAAAGTGAAACAGAGCGGCTCAACTTTTCAGAGACTCTCTCCATCGTTTGTGAGCAAATTGCAAGGCAGTTGTTTAGCTAAAGCCTTCTCCAAGGAGAAACACCTCAACAGCATTTGTGCTGGTGTGTAACAAGGGCAACAGCTGACTCTTACCATTTGACATGCCGAGAGAAAGTGTTGCACCGCTCCTGGAGGCACTGCAATACCAGGTCGATGCGTGGAGTGGATGGAGCAAGCCCCTACTCCAGCTCCCTGATCCAAAAAGCAACTTAATATATGGTCTCCGGGTAGGGGACGTATCAGATATTAAACTGATAAGAACAGATACTACACTTGATCTTAGCCAAAAGGCCGAGAAGCGATGGGGAGAGGAGGTCATCAAGAGTGGCCCATTCTCCCCGTTGCAATTCTCCGTCACGGGTTAACGGAGTGTAACCTGAGCCGAGGGACGCATTCTCATGGGACACTGGCAGTACAGTCAAACGTGGAAACAAAGGTACGCTACGAGTGTCCGTTTCTTCCAGATAATTAATAAAACCACCAAAGACACTTCATGGCATTTGTAGTCATGTGACTTGCTACTGTCTAAATTGGCGACATCTGCCATCTTAAACTTAAAGCCAGCCCAAGCTTTTTCCTTTCAGTCACCCCGTAAATGTACACGTACTCGGTCCCAAAAGAAACAACAGTACGTTGGCTAGGGAGACGCACAACTCCATGTTGCAAGCGGCTTTGCGGTGGAACTCTGACCTCCGTCCGCTCTGTTGAATGGACAAAAAAAAAAAGAAAAAGTCAACTGTTTGTTCTCTGCCGCACCCTCCCTCCGTCGGAGCCTGAACTCATCCTTCAAGGTGCGCCGACAAAAGCGACACGCCAATCACTGCAGGTTAACTCGGCATGACGGTAAGGCCATGCTTTAAAAAAAAAACAAAAAAACAAAAAGAGGCACACAGCTAGCAAGGGGGACACAAAAGGTATTCCACAGGTAAAAACTGAAATGAAAGGTATTTCATCACATGTTAATGATGACGTAATTGCCTGGTTTCAGCACTGTTGACTTGTTGCATTCTGTTGTGAGAACGGAGCGACTGCTCTTTCTCATAAGGCCTACGTCAAGCGCCAGCATTGCCGCAGCTGCTTTTCTTCCCTTGGTGTGCATCTGTTTCTTTCCTCTTTGAACACATTCTCAGGGGAGAGCGCGAACGCAGTCCCCCACTATCAGAAATTATGCAGTCGAGATTCCCACATTTGGGGAATTCGCAGGGGTCAGCCCAACCCCAGTGCAATGATTGAGCCTCGCCCTGGGTGAACCACCTTCTTGATCATGGTTTCTCCCCTGCCAGGTAAGTATGACACCCAAGCGCGCCACAAAAGGGGGTGTTTTACAGACAGGCCCAGCTGACCTATGGCGCCCATCATCCACATGGCACCCAAGCAAAGCAGTCTGAAGCACCGTCGGTGACATTTTTTACCCCCGGCGGGTGACCGGCCACATGAGAAATCGGTGAGCAATTTCTATTTGAGGGATAAGCATGCACCAAGGAATTCGCACACGAGGCTTTTCTCCTCCCGCACTGACTGTCGACAGTTACGCCCTCTGATTGGTCCAGGGCCCCGGTAAAGAGACATGGCTTTCCAAACCCTTACTTGTCTTTAAACCAGCGGGCGAAATCTTACTTAGCCAGCATGGGCGGGCATTTAGATATCCCAGTGGAAACTGGTGTTTAAGCCGAATCAAAAGGGATCATCCCGTTTGAGCCACCACCCTGTGGGGTGCTATTCGGCGCCGAGAAAACCCACTCAGCGGTACAGGCAAATCTCAGCCCGGGCAAAATGAAAAAGAGCGGCTCAACTTTTCAGAGACTCTCTCCCATCGTTTGTGAGCAAATTGCAAGGCAGTTGTTTAGCCAAAGCCTTCTCCAAGGAGAAACACCTCAACAGTGTTTCTGCTGGTGTGTAACAAGGGCAACAGCTGACTCTTACCATTTGACATGCCGAGAGAAAGTGTTGCACCGCTCCTGGAAGCACTACAATACCAGGTTGATGCATGGAGTGGATGGAGCAAGCCCCTATTCCAGCTCCCTGATCCAAAAAGCAATTTAATATATGGTCCCCAGGTAGGGGACGTATCAGATATTAAACTGATAAGAACAGATACTACACTTGATCTTAGCCAAAAGGCCGAGAAGCGATGGGGAGAGGAGGTCGACAAGAGCGGCCCATTCTCCCCGTTGTAATTCTCCGTCACGGGTTAACGGAGTGTAACCTGAGCCGACGGACGCATTCTCATGGGACACTGGCAGTACAGTCAAACGTGGAAACAAAGGTACGCTACGAGTGTCCGTTTCTTCCAGATAATTAATAAACCACCAAAGACACTTCATGGCATTTGTAGTCATGTGACTTGCTACTGTCTAAATTGGCGACATCTGCCATCTTAAACTTAAAGCCAGCCCAAGCTTTTTCCTTTCAGTCACCCCGTAAATGTACACGTACTCGGTCCCAAAAGAAACAACAGTACGCTGGCTAACGAGACGCACAACTCCACGTTGCAAGCGGCTTCGCGGTGGAACTCTGACCTCCATCCGCTCTCTTGAATGGACAAAAAAAAGAAAAGAAAAAGTCAACTGTTTGTTCTCTGCCGCGCCCTCCCTCCGTCGGAGCCTGAACTCATCCTTCAAGGTGCGCCGACAAAAGCGACACGCCAATCACTGCAGGTTAACTCGGCATGATGGTAAGGCCATGCTTTAAAAAAAAAACAAAAAAAACAAAAAGAGGCACACAGCTAGCAAGGGGGACACAAAAGGTATTCCGCAGGTAAAAACTGAAATGAAAGGTATTTCATCACATGTTAATGATGACGTTAATTGCCTGGTTTCAGCACTGTTGACTTGTTGCATTCTGTTGTGAGAACGGAGCGACTGCTCTTTCTCACAAGGCCTACGTCAAGCGCCAGCATTGCCGCAGCCGCTTTTCTTCCCTTGGTGTGCATCTGTTTCTTTCCTCTTTGAACACATTCTCAGGGGAGAGCGCGAACGCAGTCCCCCACTATCAGAAATTATGCAGTCGAGATTCCCACATTTGGGGAATTCGCAGGGGTCAGCATAACCCCAGTGCAATGGTTGAGCCTCGCCCTGGGTGAATCACCTTCTTGATTATGGTTTCTCCCCTGCCAGGTAAGTATGACACCCAAGCGCGCCACAAAAGGGGGTGTTTTACAGACAGGCCCAGCTGACCTATGGCGCCCATCATCCACACGGCACCCAAAGCAAAGCAGTCTGAAAGCACCGTCGGTGACATTTTTTACCCCCGGCGGGTGACCGGCCACATGAGAAATCGGTGAGCAATTTCTATTTGAGGGATAAGCATGCACCAAGGAATTCGCACACGAGGCTTTTCTCCTCCCGCACTGACTGTCGACAGTTGCGCCCTCTGATTGGTCCAGGGCCCCGGTAAAGAGACATGGCTTTCCAAACCCTTACTTGTCTTTAAACCAGCGCGGCGAAATCTTACCTAGCCAGCATGGGCAGGCATTTAGATATCCCAGTGGAAACTGGTGTTTAAGCCGAATCAAAAGGGATCATCCCGTTTGAGCCACCACCCTGTGGGGTGCCATTCGGCGCCGAGAAAACCCACTCAGCGGTACAGGCAAATCTCAGCCCGGGCAAAGTGAAACAGAGCGGCTCAACTTTTCAGAGACTCTCTCCCATCGTTTGTGAGCAAATTGCAAGGCAGTTGTTTAGCTAAAGCCTTCTCCAAGGAGAAACACCTCAACAGCATTTGTGCTGGTGTGTAACAAGGGCAACAGCTGACTCTTACCATTTGACATGCCAAGAGAAAGTGTTGCACCGCTCCTGGAAGCACTACAATACCAGGTCGATGCATGGAGTGGATGGAGCAAGCCCCTATTCCAGCTCCCTGATCCAAAAAGCAATTTAATATATGGTCCCCAGGTAGGGGACGTATCAGATATTAAACTGATAAGAACAGATACTACACTTGATCTTAGCCAAAAGGCCGAGAAGCGATGGGGAGAGGAGGTCGACAAGAGCGGCCCATTCTCCCCGTTGTAATTCTCCGTCACGGGTTAACGGAGTGTAACCTGAGCCGACGGACGCATTCTCATGGGACACTGGCAGTACAGTCAAACGTGGAAACAAAGGTACGCTACGAGTGTCCGTTTCTTCCAGATAATTAATAAAACCACCAAAGACACTTCATGGCATTTGTAGTCATGTGACTTGCTACTGTCTAAATTGGCGACATCTGCCATCTTAAACTTAAAGCCAGCCCAAGCTTTTTCCTTTCAGTCACCCCGTAAATGTACACGTACTCGGTCCCAAAGAAACAACAGTACGTTGGCTAGGGAGACGCACAACTCCATGTTGCAAGCGGCTTTGCGGTGGAACTCTGACCTCCGTCCGCTCTGTTGAATGGACAAAAAAAAAAAGAAAAAGTCAACTGTTTGTTCTCTGCCGCACCCTCCCTCCGTCGGAGCCTGAACTCATCCTTCAAGGTGCGCCGACAAAAGCGACACGCCAATCACTGCAGGTTAACTCGGCATGACGGTAAGGCCATGCTTTAAAAAAAAAACAAAAAAAACAAAAGAGGCACACAGCTAGCAAGGGGGACACAAAAGGTATTCCACAGGTAAAAACTGAAATGAAAGGTATTTCATCACATGTTAATGATGACGTTAATTGCCTGGTTTCAGCACTGTTGACTTGTTGCATTCTGTTGTGAGAACGGAGCGACTGCTCTTTCTCATAAGGCCTACGTCAAGCGCCAGCATTGCCGCAGCTGCTTTTCTTCCCTTGGTGTGCATCTGTTTCTTTCCTCTTTGAACACATTCTCAGGGGAGAGCGCGAACGCAGTCCCCCACTATCAGAAATTATGCAGTCGAGATTCCCACATTTGGGGAATTCGCAGGGGTCAGCCCAACCCCAGTGCAATGATTGAGCCTCGCCCTGGGTGAACCACCTTCTTGATCATGGTTTCTCCCCTGCCAGGTAAGTATGACACCCAAGCGCGCCACAAAAGGGGGTGTTTTACAGACAGGCCCAGCTGACCTATGGCGCCCATCATCCACATGGCACCCAAAGCAAAGCAGTCTGAAAGCACCGTCGGTGACATTTTTTACCCCCGGCGGGTGACCGGCCACATGAGAAATCGGTGAGCAATTTCTATTTGAGGGATAAGCATGCACCAAGGAATTCGCACACGAGGCTTTTCTTCTCCCGCACTGACTGTCGACAGTTACGCCCTCTGATTGGTCCAGGGCACCGGTAAAGAGACATGGCTTTCCAAACCCTTACTTGTCTTTAAACCAGCGGGCGAAATCTTACCTAGCCAGCATGGGCGGGCATTTAGATATCCCAGTGGAAACTGGTGTTTAAGCCGAATCAAAAGGGATCATCCCGTTTGAGCCACCACCCTGTGGGGTGCCATTCGGCGCAGAGAAAACCCACTCAGGAGTACAGGCAAATCTCAGCCCGGGCAAAGTGAAACAGAGCGGCTCAACGTTTCAGAGACTCTCTCCCATTGTTTGTGAACAAATTGCAAGACAGTTGTTCAGCCAAAGCCTTCTCCAAGGAGAAACACCTCAACAGCATTTGTGCTGGTGTGTAACAAGGGCAACAGCTGACTCTTACCATTTGACATGCCGAGAGAAAGTGTTGCACCGCTCCTGGAGGCACTGCAATACCAGGTCGATGCGTGGAGTGGATGGAGCAAGCCCCTACTCCAGCTCCCTGATCCAAAAAGCAACTTAATATATGGTCTCCGGGTAGGGGACGTATCAGATATTAAACTGATAAGAACAGATACTACACTTGATCTTAGCCAAAAGGCCGAGAAGCGATGGGGAGAGGAGGTCAACAAGAGTGGCCCATTCTCCCCGTTGTAATTCTCCGTCACGGGTTAACGGAGTGTAACCTGAGCCGAGGGACGCATTCTCATGGGACACTGGCAGTACAGTCAAACGTGGAAACAAAGGTACGCTACGAGTGTCCGTTTCTTCCAGATAATTAATAAAACCACCAAAGACACTTCATGGCATTTGTAGTCATGTGACTTGCTACTGTCTAAATTGGCGACATCTGCCATCTTAAACTTAAAGCCAGCCCAAGCTTTTTCCTTTCAGTCACCCCGTAAATGTACACGTACTCGGTCCCAAAAGAAACAACAGTACGTTGGCTAGGGAGACGCACAACTCCACGTTGCAAGCGGCTTTGCGGTGGAACTCTGACCTCCGTCCGCTCTGTTGAATGGACAAAAAAAAAAAGAAAAAGTCAACTGTTTGTTCTCTGCCGCACCCTCCCTCCGTCGGAGCCTGAACTCATCCTTCAAGGTGCGCCGACAAAAGCGACACGCCAATCACTGCAGGTTAACTCGGCATGACGGTAAGGCCATGCTTTAAAAAAAAAACAAAAAAAACAAAAAGAGGCACACAGCTAGCAAGGGGGACACAAAAAGTATTCCACAGGTAAAAACTGAAATGAAAGGTATTTCATCACATGTTAATGATGACGTTAATTGCCTGGTTTCAGCACTGTTGACTTGTTGCATTCTGTTGTGAGAACGGAGCGACTGCTCTTTCTCATAAGGCCTACGTCAAGCACCAGCATTGCCGCAGCTGCTTTTCTTCCCTTTGTGTGCATCTGTTTCTTTCCTCTTTGAACACATTCTCAGGGGAGAGCGCGAACGCAGTCCCCCACTATCAGAAATTATGCAGTCGAGATTCCCACATTTGGGGAATTCGCAGGGGTCAGCCCAACCCCAGTGCAATGGTTGAGCCTCGCTCTGGGTGAATCACCTTCTTGATCATGGTTTCTCCCCTGCCAGGTAAGTATGACACCCAAGCGCGCCACAAAAGGGGGTGTTTTACAGACAGGCCCAGCTGACCTATGGCGCCCATCATCCACATGGCACCCAAAGCAAAGCAGTCTGAAAGCACCGTCGGTGACATTTTTTACCCCCGGCGGGTGACCGGCCACATGAGAAATCGGTGAGCAATTTCTATTTGAGGGATAAGCATGCACCAAGGAATTCGCACACGAGGCTTTTCTCCTCCCGCACTGACTTTCGACAGTTACGCCCTCTGATTGGTCCAGGGCCCCGGTAAAGAGACATGGCTTTCCAAACCCTTACTTGTCTTTAAACCAGCGGGCGAAATCTTACTTAGCCAGCATGGGCGGGCATTTAGATATCCCAGTGGAAACTGGTGTTTAAGCCGAATCAAAAGGGATCATCCCGTTTGAGCCACCACCCTGTGGGGTGCTATTCGGCGCCGAGAAAACCCACTCAGCGGTACAGGCAAATCTCAGCCCGGGCAAAACGAAAAAGAGCGGCTCAACTTTTCAGAGACTCTCTCCCATCGTTTGTGAGCAAATTGCAAGACAGTTGTTTAGCCAAAGCCTTCTCCAAGGAGAAACACCTCAACAGTGTTTCTGCTGGTGTGTAACAAGGGCAACAGCTGACTCTTACCATTTGACATGCCGAGAGAAAGTGTTGCACCGCTCCTGGAAGCACTACAATACCAGGTCGATGCATGGAGTGGATGGAGCAAGCCCCTATTCCAGCTCCCTGATCCAAAAAGCAATTTAATATATGGTCCCCAGGTAGGGGACGTATCAGATATTAAACTGATAAGAACAGATACTACACTTGATCTTAGCCAAAAGGCCGAGAAGCGATGGGGAGAGGAGGTCGACAAGAGCGGCCCATTCTCCCCGTTGTAATTCTCCGTCACGGGTTAACGGAGTGTAACCTGAGCCGACGGACGCATTCTCATGGGACACTGGCAGTACAGTCAAACGTGGAAACAAAGGTACGCTACGAGTGTCCGTTTCTTCCAGATAATTAATAAAACCACCAAAGACACTTCATGGCATTTGTAGTCATGTGACTTGCTACTGTCTAAATTGGCGACATCTGCCATCTTAAACTTAAAGCCAGCCCAAGCTTTTTCCTTTCAGTCACCCCGTAAATGTACACGTACTCGGTCCCAAAAGAAACAACAGTACGTTGGCTAGGGAGACGCACAACTCCACGTTGCAAGCGGCTTTGCGGTGGAACTCTGACCTCCGTCCGCTCTGTTGAATGGACAAAAAAAAAAAAGAAAAAGTCAACTGTTTGTTCTCTGCCGCACCCTCCCTCCGTCGGAGCCTGAACTCATCCTTCAAGGTGCGCCGACAAAAGCGACACGCCAATCACTGCAGGTTAACTCGGCATGACGGTAAGGCCATGCTTTAAAAAAAAAACAAAAAAAACAAAAAGAGGCACACAGCTAGCAAGGGGGACACAAAAGGTATTCCACAGGTAAAAACTGAAATGAAAGGTATTTCATCACATGTTAATGATGACGTTAATTGCCTGGTTTCAGCACTGTTGACTTGTTGCATTCTGTTGTGAGAACGGAGCGACTGCTCTTTCTCATAAGGCCTACGTCAAGCGCCAGCATTGCCGCATCTGTTTCTTTCCTCTTTGAACACATTCTCAGGGGAGAGCGCGAACGCAGTCCCCCACTATCAGAAATTATGCAGTTGAGATTCCCACATTTGGGGAATTCGCAGGGGTCAGCCCAACCCCAGTGCAATGATTGAGCCTCGCCCTGGGTGAACCACCTTCTTGATCATGGTTTCTCCCCTGCCAGGTAAGTATGACACCCAAGCGCGCCACAAAAGGGGGTGTTTTACAGACAGGCCCAGCTGACCTATGGCGCCCATCATCCACATGGCACCCAAAGCAAAGCAGTCTGAAAGCACCGTCGGTGACATTTTTTACCCCTGGCGGGTGACCGGCCACATGAGAAATCGGTGAGCAATTTCTATTTGGGGGATAAGCATGCACCAAGGAATTCGCACACGAGGCTTTTCTCCTCCCGCACTGACTGTCGACAGTTGCGCCCTCTGATTGGTCCAGGGCCCCGGTAAAGAGACATGGCTTTCCAAACCCTTACTTGTCTTTAAACCAGCGGGCGAAATCTTACCTAGCCAGCATGGGCGGGCATTTAGATATCCCAGTGGAAACTGGTGTTTAAGCCGAATCAAAAGGGATCATCCCGTTTGAGCCAACACCCTGTGGGGTACCATTCGGGGCCGAGAAAACCCACTCAGCGGTACAGGCAAATCTCAGCCCGGGCAAAGTGAAACAGGGCAGCTCAACGTTTCAGAGACTCTCTCCCATCGTTTGTGAGCAAATTGCAAGGCAGTTGTTTAGCCAAAGCCTTCTCCAAGGAGAAACACCTCAACAGCATTTGTGCTGGTGTGTAACAAGGGCAACAGCTGACTTTTACCATTTGACATGCCGAGAGAAAGTGTTGCACCGTTCCTGGAGGCACTGCAATACCAGGTCAATGCGTGGAGTGGATGGAACAAGCCCTATTCCAGCTCCCTGATCCAAAAAGCAATTTAATACATGGTCCCCAGGTAGGGGACGTATCAGCTATTAAACTGATAAGAACAGATACTACACTTGATCTTAGCCAAAAGGCCGAGAAGCGATGGGGAGAGGAGGTCGACAAGAGTGGCCCATTCTCCCCGTTGTAATTCTCCGTCACGGGTTAACGGAGTGTAACCTGAGCCGACGGACGCATTCTCATGGGACACTGGCAGTACAGTCAAACGTGGAAACAAAGGTACGCTACGAGTGTCCGTTTCTTCCAGATATTTAATAAAACCACCAAAGACACTTCATGGCATTTGTAGTCATGTGACTTGCTACTGTCTAAATTGGTGACATCTGCCATCTTAAGCTTAAAGCCAGCCCAAGCTTTTTCCTTTCAGTCACCCCGTATATGTACACGTACTCGGTCCCGATATATATATATATATATATATATATATATATATATAGTATTTGGCAGAAACTTGCATTGACATTTTATTCAGGAAACAGGTTTGTGCTGACTGCTGGAATTGATTCCCCCTATAAGAAAAAATGGATTGTGTGTTTTTAGATCTAATGCAATAATTCTCATCCTAAGATCAAGGAGCCCCTCGAGGAGTAATAAAATACATCAAGGGGAGCACATGGTGATTAACAGGACAGGAAAATGGGCAAAATAGTCTCTGCTTCATCAGAGGTTCTAAGAAAGTGATTTGTTCCTGTGAAATTTCACCAATTTAGTTAAAAGAGCCTATGATACAAGGTAAAATGGTATTATATCGCTTTTATTAGAATTAATCATTAGTCAGAAAGGCTGGAGTAGGAGACTACATTATTGTCAGTGTTGAATTGTTAGTTTTAAAATGTATTTCACATAAGAATACAGAATATAGAGCAAAGTATTTTTAATATTTGTGCTTATTTTAAATTGTTGTAGTCAATGATATAATTGAATTCAGACAATACTGACAAATCAAATAGACTGAAGGCAGGAGTCCATCTGAATATTCTAAGTATATCTAAACATGAATGCATTGTGAACCTTTTTCTGGAAAAAATAATGGAGGCCAATTTTTCCATGGCCTTCAGTTGTCCTAAGGATCAAATTAGAGTTAAAGTTAACAAAGATGAGAATAAAATCTATATTTACATGTCCATACTTTAGTTTTTATGTGGTGTCTGAGGTACTCTTTGTTCTTATTTTTTTGGTTTTGCTCATGAGTGAGGGAATGATGGACCAGGGGTTTTATATTCCTCCCCTCACCTTTTGACACAAGCTCTGGGTAGTGACCAAAACAATGAGGTCATGGATACGAGCAGAGGAAACTGATTTCCTCCAGTGGGTGGCTGGGCTCTCCCTTAGAGATAGAGTGATGAATTTGGTCATCTGGGAGACACTCTGAGTAAAGCCAGTTTTCCTCTACACTGATTTCTGTCCGGTGAAGTGTTTCAGGTACAGTATATCCCACTGGGAGGAGGCCCCGGGGAAAGCCCACGACATCCTGAGTGTAGGAATGCCTCAGTGTCCCCTGGAGGACCTGGAGGAGGCATGAGAGAGGTCTACACATCCCTGCTAAGGCTGACTCCATCATCCAGTACTGAATAAGCAGAGGAGAGTGAATTCATGAATGTTTTTCCACAGCCTGAAACATAGATAAAGTAATGTGTGTGGACATATAAGCTTTGTGCCTGGCCTACGATGGTATAGATATGCTTTTGTGTTTTGTTTTTAATACATACATATTAGTGTTTAGACATTCAAGGTTAGTTCAAGTGCGTCATCACTAACAACTCATCCTTACATCATCTTTTTTTCCAATAGCGCTCTAACTGCAGTTCCTGAGGGTTATACCAAGTTCTCAAACACTTGAAATAGATATTCCTCAAGGCTCAGTATAAGGTCTGCTACATTTTCCTTGTACATTAATATTTACTCGTCAACTCTGCACTGTACTGCAGTTGTATTGTGCAAATTTTGCCACTGATGTCAATGTACATCAGTCCCACTACAACCAAGATCTTACCTCAGTTGCAGGCTGCTTTCAGTGACCTGCAGACCTCTAATAATTAAGATGGTTATAAATTTCAAAAAAGACCAAATGTGTTCAGAAGAACACAATTCATAGACTCTCCTCATCCCATCTAGTTGGTCTCCATCTCAACTAGTTCTGCAATTTAAACAACTAAATAAATTTTGAAAATTATTTTCAACATGATATGAAGCAGCTCAATCAAAAATAATAAATAGAAAAAAAAAATACTGTTATTTTTTGACTATACAGCAGAGCCTAATCTCCTTTGAAATAAGGAAAAAAACAAAAAAAACATCAAGTCTGCTTTGTTCAGTCCACTACCCTGAAACCCCTGGATGGTGCTTGGCAATTCACTACATCAGATGGTTATATACACACACACATTTTCAATCCAAATTGCCAAATTATTTGCCTTATATAAGTTTGGGTATAGCTCATTATGAGCTATTTTCACAAGGTTGCTTTAAAATTTCCTCATATTAACAGTAAACTGGGGAAGAGTAGTTTTCCAGTACAGCACAGAATAATTCAGTTCAAAGAAAGAAAGAATGATCTACCTCATGTAAGACTCTTTGAAGCTTAGGATAAAAAAAAAAACCTTACGTAAACCATTTATATTAAATCAGTGCATTGTGGCTGTTATTCAGGATATAGGTATCTGAAACAGTCGATAGCTTCGCCTGGTTATCTAACATAAAAACAATCAGTTTTTAACACAGACTCTGATGCAAACTCCACATAAGCACATGCAAATCTTGTAACTGTATTGTGATTCTTGGTTATGTAAATTAAAGCTTAAAGTTAATGTTAAAGTTAATGCCTAAAAAAAACACACATGTATTTCATTCTAAATAAATCTATTCTGTTGCTGCCTAACACTAATTAAGGTGGATAATTCCTGCCAGGACTGAAATCGAAATCAGTCCTATCCTGAATTGGTCCACATCCCGCCCTTTGGATTAAATTACCACTCTGAGAATTGTTTTGTCCCTGTAGCCATTAGGCTGTAATGTTTGATCCAGTACGCTGCCACCACAGCACACATTCAGCCTGAACGTATCCAACATGTTTAACATTCCACTGACAGCTCTGGGAGAGATTTGAAGCCTGAAGACAATGACAGTCTGATGAGGTTTCAGAAGGAAGCAAGCTCAGTTACAATCAGCAAAACAAAAGTAAACAATTGCAATTACGGAAATTAGTGTTGGTTAAACTTCAGCTTGTCTACACCACTGGCAAAAGAGAGAGAGAGAGAGAGCTCACAATAATAGAGCTAAACACTCTTCACACAAGACTTCCATCTAGAGTTTAAAAACTTCCTCTGAGAATTGACGTTGTATCAGGGGTCCAATTCACACCAAAACAGTTCTTTGATTTGTTTCATATGGTGCACTGAATTATTGCATTTTTGTCCTTAACCCATAAAGACCCAAACCTCCACCATCAGCCAAAAGCATCCACGGATCTAAACTGTTTAATGCCTGTTGACCCACTGTTCCCATCAATACATGTGAATAATTGGTGTAAAATGCAGTTTATCATCTTTTCACGGTCATCAGATATGACCCATTTGGACGTTCAGAGAGGTTACTATGGAAACACCAACACCTTGTACAACATTGATTCCCCAGTAAAACCCATGGAGCTGGATCAATGACAGTGGATGGACACACATGGTTTATGTTCAGCTAATGATATATTTGCTGCAACATTCACTTTTTCTTCCATTTTTTTTTTTTTTTTTGTTTGTTTTGATATGATAACCTTTGAATTTACTGTGAGTTTTCATTAATATCTAAATCAAATATAGGAAATTAAATATAGGAAAATACATCATTTACAGTGAAAAATGCAAAATACAGAGGAAAATATTATAATAAATGGTGATAAATCACTTAATGAAAGGTTAAATAGAGAGAAAATTCATCTGGGAACTGACACAAAAGTAGCTCTGGGTCTTTATGGGTTAAAAGTTCTAACCTTCCTGCTATGCTTCGACACAGTTACACACATTTTCTCCAACTATATCCTCATTATGTGGCAAATGCCATACTGAAGAAGCCACTCTTCTCCATAGTTATGCTCTGTGTCCTATGTTAATTTCATTCTGGAATAACATATTTAAAACTGTATCACATGTGTTGCATATAGAGTTGAAACCTGATCCAAGTTTTGGTCGTACTCAGAGTCTCTGATGAGTTTTCTCAATTTAACAAATATCACCGTCAACTGCAAGGTTATCGTTAACGAAAACTAACGAAATGACGAAAACTAGAATTGTAAAAACAATTTCATTAACTGAAATAAATAAAAACTATAATTAAAAGAAAAAAAAAGATAACTAACTGAAACTGTATTGTGGACTTACAAAACTAACTAAAACGTATAAAAATTCTGGATGAAAGTCCCTTCATTTTCGTCTTTGTCAATGTCGGATTGACATAAAATAGATTTATTTCCCGCAATTTTAGCTACTGGCACCATATGATATTTCACAGTCCGTCACTTCTTGTCACTTGTCGTTTAGTCGTCTTCCGGTCCCCACTCTACCTGGAAACATGGAGAGTGAAGTTGGGAGAAAGCAGCAGAGTCCTGTCTGGGATTTATTTGAATTTGACGGTGAAGAAGATAAAAGATAGGAAAAAAACTAAACTAAAACTAAGCATTTAGAAAATAATGAAAACAAATAAAAAAAATAGCAAACCTGCTCTAAAAACTAATTAAAATTAACTGAATTAAAGAGAAAAAAAAGTCAAAACTAAATAAAACTAAACTATAATGAAAAATCCAAAACTATTATGAACCTTGGTCAACTGCTATCCTGTGCACTTACTGTAGCAAAAAAGACTTGTTTGATGTTATGGAAAAAAGCAGGAGTCCCATCCGTTAAATTATAGTTGGAAGTAGGGTTGCACAGTTAATTGATTTTAAATCTTCCGTGTCTCTTTTGTGTCTCTGTGTCACATCTGCCACCAGACATTAGTCTGGTTTTGTCTGTCACTTCCTGTTTTATTTTGTTAAGTTCTCCTCATGTGTCATGTCTGGTGTCTTTGCTTCCTTTCCCTAATCATTTCCACCTGTGTGTGATTACCTGTCCCCGCCCTGATTTACTCCACCTGTGTCTCATTGTCTTCCCTCCCTCTTGTGTATTTAAGCCCTGTGTTTTCCCCTGTCTTGTGCCAGTTTGTATTGCATTGTGTGTTACTTACCAGCGGTTTTGGATCCTGTTTGTCTGTCTGCCTGTTTTTGACCTGGATTGTTTTTTCAAGACATCTGCCTTTTGCCTGACCCCTGTCTGTGCCTCTGCTACTGTTGATTCTACATGTGTTCGACCTTCCTGCCTGTTTTTCTGGTACGTGAGCTTGTCTGTCCCCCATGTACTGTTGCCTGTCCGTTTGCCTTACCGTGTATGACCTGGTCTGTGTTCTGACATCCCTCTGCTTTCCCCTAGTCGGATACCCGACATGTTTTTTTGGTCTGGGCTGTGAGGGTCTGTCTCTGGTCCACTTCACAAACCCCATGAAGAACCCTGAACTCTGTGACCTCAAGAATCTGTATATAATCACTATCCAAGACTTGTCTGTTAAACCTGTGTTTAATAAACACTGTAAACTCTTACATCTGCTTCTGGGTCTTGCATTTGGGTTCAGTCACCGTACTCAGATCATTACACTCTGGGCACCTCCAGGCTACTGTAGGCTCCTCCTCCTAACTGTCTCCACATTCTTTGGTCTCCACACACCAGTACAAACATGGCATTTGCTAAGGAGATTGAGGCGTTTGTGGCTAAAAATAGCAAGAGGATGTCTGTTGTGTGTAATTGGTACAGCTTCAAAGTTTCCGATGGACACCAAACCATTCCTCACTGCAAACTCTCTGAAGATGGTATCTGTAAAAGACAGCAGCACAACCAACTTATTTCAGCTCCTCAAACATCATCACATGCCTTCTGTTGTCTTTTGTAGTTTTAGCCAAAAATTTTAATTGATATTGAAAATTGAGTTTTTTTAGAAGAAAAAATCTGGATTTTATTTTTGGCCAAAATCATGCAGCCCTAGTTGGAAGAAATATACTGACAGTCAATAGAAACTTTGAGGTAGAAATGTCTGCATATTTCTACTTGTAGGGGGGTTGTAATTATTCATTGTGGATTTATTGATGACTTAGTGCTCGGGTAGTTGAGACAATGATGAGTTGTCATGTTGTCACGGTTCATTGCACATGGGTTGGTCTCTTTGCAAAAGTGGACCAAATACACATTGTGCAATACTCAGTGGGTATTTGCACAATTTGAGGATTGGTTTTGAAGGCCTATATAAAGGCCCAAAGAAGGCCACCATTATTAGTCCAGTGAACGGCATCACGCCACGTGAACAACGTCTCCGGGCACTGGGTAAGGTGGAGGCCGGTTTGAGCTACAGTGTTATAGCCAGGCGTATGTATGGGCTGTTCCCAACCCACAATCAGAAACCTGGTTGAATGCCACAACACCACAGGCTCTGCTGACGATAGACTGCGTCCAGGGAGAGAGTGGCAATTCCTGACCAGGTCCGCTACTGTTGTGACTTTGTGTTTGGCAGGTGCCATTTTCTTTTGTTAAGTTTTTTTGTTTTGAAATTATTCTTGAAACTTTAGATTTTTGTTTCTGTATGCCAATATCCTAAACAAAGGATTCATACGAAAAAATTCCAGATTAGGGTTTCAAAATAAAAATTATGTCAAAATATGATCTCAAAGTTTTCATTGACTGTGAGTGTAGTTAAACTCTCATCTGGAGAGAAAACCGCTTCTTGCTGTTAAATAAAGTTTGATGGGATTTGGCATCGTCTTCTTCTACAATATACTAATAACCTCAATAATGATGTGGCATCCCTTGTTGTGATAAGATGTAAATCCTGGGTGGAGGGAGGGGAGTGGGATATTAAAGTGTGTGCTTTCTGTCTTTTATTTCTTTGTGTACTTTTGTTTACTCTGTGTTTAATTTTCAAAATGAGGACAAATTGTAATAATGGATATTTTTCTGATTAACTCCTCAGTAAAACAATGGACCAACAAACCTTCCTGCTGCCATCGTCTCATACACCACATGTCAGTCTGTACTTTTCAGGCTTTCGTTAGCTCTAATTTCACTTCCAGTCCTCTTTGCTCCTTCTCAGGCCTGTCACAGCTGTGATCAGTGATGCTTTCAACAAGCGATGAGGTTCATGTGCCGCAAACCTGCCAATGTCACTCTGTTTGAAAACCAGAGGAGCCTTGAGCCACAGTTCATGGCTTATTTTCCTCAGATGAAAATGATGCGGGGAGCTTAAAGTCAGTTTCCCCAAGACTAGCTCTACAGGATTACTTGTCTGCTATGTTCACTTTTCACACATATCGCCACCTGTTTCCGGTTTTCAGCTATCCACCAGAGCAGAATGTTTCACAATGAGAGACATAAGTTAGGGCTGTTAGGTCCCTGAGGTCTTAGCAGCTATTTGGAGCTCAAGTCTTTGTCTAAAAAAGAACAGTAACAACAGCTGTTCAGTGTCAGCTTTTTAATCATCCTTTTAGATCTATTTATGTTCAGATCGACAAGACTGTAGACATTTTACTCACTTTTGGTGTTGACGTTCATGTTTAATAACTGTCTATGAAAAGTACAAGGCTTTACATGCAGCGACAATATAGGAAACATAGACTGTGTATAAAGATAGATGGTATGAGAGCCAAAATATGTTCATCTCCCAGTAGTGGCTGGGTCATGAATACTGCCCCGTCTCTATTATGAGACCTCAGCCAAACTAAAAACTTAAAACACAAATACAATATTTTTTTTCCTCTAGATGTTGTTTCAGTTTAACCCTTGAAAGTCACATCTAAATAAAATTTTCTCCATCTTTATCCTTTCCTAAGTGAATTATCAACCATTTCATTACAATATCATCCTCGGCATTTTGCATTTTTCAGTGAAGATCAGATATTTCCCTTCATTTAACTGACTAGTCATGTAGATTTTTCATAAAAGTGCATTGTTTATTCAAATATTACTTATTCAAAATGGAGATAACTGAAGAAAAAGTTATATTTTCAGTAAAACATATCATTAACTGAACAAACAAGCATCTACAACCACTGTCATTTATTAAACATGTGTTTTATTAATGAATCAGAGTTGCAGAACATGATTGTGCTTCTATGTTCCCTGCTCTGAATGCCCAAATGGGTCATATCTGAATTAGATAGATAGATAGATAGATAGATAGATAGATAGATAGATAGATAGATAGATAGATAGATAGATAGATAGATAGATAGATAGATAGATAGATAGATAGATAGATAGATAGATGTACTTGTGTAAACGGCAAGCAGCCACAGTTCCATTTGAGTTGCCATGGTAACGCTATGCAATATGCAAAGTGTGGCAATATACATGTGCTATATATTCATATAACCAGAAGAACATCAGCTTAAAGCTCAACAAAACCAATTGTGAGACAACAGAGCACAATCGGAACAACAAGCACTTAAATGGACAAACATCTAAAACAAGCTAGCAGACCAGTGTGTGTCATGAAGAATTTCATTAAATAACCATGATATCATGAAATCGCTTAAATATACACGCCACTTTTAATTGGCATTAATTGGTGTATTGTCTGTACGCTTTAAAAGTTTTCCATTTGTATGTTCACAGCGCGTCAAATACCACTCACTGAGGGTTAGGGTTATGTGAACTGGAGATCTTGGCATAAATTGACATGCAACCTGATGGCGTTTAATAACACGCAAAAGGATAAATATTAATACATATAGCATGTCAAATGCCATAGGAACTGCCATGGCATACAACGTGATTCCATGAGATCAGACTCAAATAACAGACCAACTTTGCAACACAAAGCTAAGACTAAGCAGGCATATTATTTCTCTGCCACTGTCACTCACTGAAGGAAGCAAAGAAGAACAAAAATAAAGGTTGCATTATAAAGGAATGATTACAGGTTTTGTCCTGCCTTTGCTGTTTTCTGATCATAACTTGGTTTAAAACTATACCGTATGATGTGGCATTTTTACACTTTTCTTTTGTCATCTTAAAATGCTCCTAATAAGTGTGTGTCAAACTAAAATGTAAAAGAAATCCACCAGGTATTGAAACTCAAAAATGTTTAATTCTCATATATTTCTGATAAAAGTCTGACCAATCATTTTAGTCGGTCCGAATAAAATAATTGGCCGAACCTGAATGAGCCTCCTGTCAATCATCCATTACGGCCGTCCAGCATCCGATCCATTATCGCCGTCTCACATCCGATATGTGTCCCTCTGAATGTGACGCTTCACTGGCGCTGCTTCTCCTGTCACTGACCACAGTCTACTGTCTAGGATGTGTTTGGATAGAACTGACATGCACATGTGGAAGTGAAAAAACGGATTTATGAACAGAAACGACAACTGAGGGGCACAAACAGGAGTCTGATGAATGAAGGATGGAGATAAAAGTCCAGAAGTCAGCTGTACTGGACTGAACAGGTCTGCATAAAGCTCAGCTTTTATGACGGTGGGACTCATACAGGTACATGTACATGGTGTCACACAATGTAAGATGATGTAGGATGATAATTGTATGGACTATGAAACTTCAAATGTCCACGGAAAATTCGCGGAGGCCGCGCGTTTACAGTGCGCGCGCCCATCCCCTGGGCACTGCAGTGAAGACCCTGACCCAGTACTGCACAGACCAGGTCTACTGATGGAACAGGAGCCGCGGGCCCGCGGCAGGTGGATGATGCATCTGATTACTGAGGGAGGGGTCCGCGGACACGCCAAAACGGACCGGACCTCCGCCTCTGCTTCCTCCTCCGCTTTCATCGCGCAGGAGGAGAGAGGAGGAGGAGCCTCAGAGCTCAGGCAGCGGGAAGTGGGCGGGGCTTTGGAGAGAGGCGGGTTGTTCATGTTCCAACTTCTGCTAAGTGCTGTGAGAAATGCCACATCGGTAGGTATAGCTTTAAATGAATGAAGCGTCTGCTATCGGCTAATCCATTGTTTTGTGTTGCATTAAAATGATTTCCACTGGAAACAAGTGGCCCAGGGCTGAGTAGGTTAAGTATGGCATAGAATGGTAAAGTCTGGAACTCAAGCAGGAGTTTTTTTGTGTTGAGTTAGGAATTATTTTGTACCTTTGCCACAACAGCCTAGGGGCCAGAAGTGCGCGGAGTTTAAATCGGATACATTTTGTTAAGGATTTGCAACTTGCAGCGAAAGTGAAAACATTTTATACTTTGATAAAAATGCTAAAAAAAAAATTAAAATTAAAAAAACAACTGATTAATTTTGCCTGGTAAAAAGCACGACTTTGAATTTGTAGGTGTGTCGTCCAGACCTTAGCTGGAGAGGAGGTTAGATTTACTGGACCTTTTGCAGTTTCCTGGTTTTTGCTGCCTTGTGGCACAGCAACAATTCATGTCAGGTCATTCTTTGTGTTCTCCACCATTTATTATTCAAATCCTTTAAAAAGTGCTCAGTGATTAATTCAGGTCAGAAAAGCCACAGTGGAGAGTTTTCTCATTGTCCATTTGTACCTGGACTGAAAGCCCAAGGATTTCAACAGATTTTGGTAAGGATGAAATCATGATCCATTTACATGAACAACACTGGCAGCTTGTTTTAAAATGTAATGAAACAACACCAGCCAGATTGCCTGAGAGAAAATAGCAAATATAAAAATGTTTTTCAGGGATAAATATGTGTGCTCTGTACAGCCTCCAGCACCTTCATACATATTCGAATTGTCATTAAATTACTGAAAAATACAAGCAGTGGTATCAGTGTTGTACCTTTGGTTCTACAGTTTCAGAAATAACACTGACATGATAAACAATAAATAAATGAACTGCAGCTGAATTGTTTTCTTTATTATGTCATCTGACTTTTTTAAGTCAAGTTTTGTTCAGGTTGAAGGTGTTATGGAAAAATAATACTCTACTAATTTGTCTTCAATAAAGAAGGATCAGTTCAAGCATTCAGTGTCAAAAGTATTCACTTTATTGGAGCTCCAAGAAAGAGATACACATCAGGCAAAGGCTGAAGCTGTCTGAGCCCAAAAACACAAGTAACAATGTAGTCTTCTGTCTCCCGTAAGATAAAGATGAGAAAATTATGGTGTGTCAAAAGTGTTTTGGTAAGTGCCAGGAGCTTAGAGATAAGACCCCTGTGAGAAATGTCGGTTCGGCCTTCTACTCTGGACACAACACAGAAGAGGTCAAAAAACTGCTCCATAATACACAGTGACATGTGTATGCATGTAAAGATATCTGGAATAGAGTTAGAAGCCTATATGATGTATGATGTATGTATAAATGCATGATGTCTTACATTTGTGCTTTGCATTATCTTCTTCTGTACTTAAACGCAAATTTTTTTTGAGGGAAGGGTCTTGTGGCGGCGCTCTACGGCAGCGGCTTGAAGACCCTAATCCTCGAACGGAATTTCATTTGATGTACTCTGTACTGTCAAATGACAATAAAGGCAACCTTGAACCTTGATATATAAAATATATCCATATATATTTGCATGTAAGTAATTTAGCCATTACAAAGGTCCAATGTGTGAACCCCTCACACATATCTACAGCGGCCACAAAACAGACTGTCCCTCATCAGCATTTGTTTGTTGCGGTCTTTCTTATGAATATCCTCTTCACATTCTATCGAATCCTCCTACATCCTTCTAAAAACGTAGATGTTCAGCATGGGAGAAATTAGAAAATAAGTTAAACACAGTGCAAAAAATTCTTTTAGTCATTAAAAAAAAAGGTTTATTTATTTACAAGTGACCAACCATATAGATAAAAAAAAAAAAAAATCTTTGGAAAATGCCAGCATTTGATAAGTTATAACTAGAGAGTTGGCCATGAAGTTGGAATAAAATATGCTTTGCCTCTTCTCATGAAATGATTATGACTTGGACTCAATATGTAATCATAACACCGGGTCAAAGGTGATTACTGATGTGTATAAATAGGAATAAAAAGAGGAATGTGGCTGAAAACAAATTATTCCAGCTATATAGTGTATATATAGCCCTGTGTTCAAGTTTAAGGCCACCAATAGCTCTGTAGTTTTTACATAGTTGGAATGGGCTTAACATCTATTTGTCAATCTCTTTATTAAAACACTTCAAGAGAATAGAGGGAAATATTGTGCACTGCATTAAAAAAAAATCACAAAAAATATAAATCACATGGCTTCTACTGGAAACAGTCAGTATTCAGTGTGATCTCTGGTCCCATGACAAAATGTAACACAAACAATGAGAAACATGGACTTGTGTTGAATGAAACCTGGTGTAAAACACACAGATTAGTTCAGTAAACCTCATGTCTGTGCAGAAGAGTTGAAAACGTGTTAAGTACAAAGGAAGCTCACCCTATATACTGGATACTACAGTCTGTTTTTCTCTGGAATTGTTTTTAATGCTGCTCTATATTTCAGCTGTATCTTGTTACAGACTTGGAAATGTGTACATACATTATAACATATCATTATACTCTTGTTAAAACAATAAAAACACTTGGGGTCTAAAACTTTTGCACAATATTGTACAACGCATTAATAATAAGTTGCATAATTATCTGCTCACTCCAGCTGCATAAGGCAAGTGCAATAAAAGTTTCATCTCAGCTGCAGTAACATATTTGTCTTTGCTCCAACATGACTGTGTGACCGAGGCCAACATTTAACTGATTTATTCTCCTGTCCAAAGATGCACGGGAAGATTTATATTTGACATTCACATCACATTCTGATAAACAGACCTTCTGAGGTGAAACAAAAGACAGAGAGTGATTCGGAGGAGTTAAATTAGAGTCCCTCTTATTCTAACTTTTGTACTTAACCACAACAAGAGACTCTCAGTTGCATGTGTGTGCCTGTTTGTAAGTCTACAGCTTCAATTTCCTGCATGTCAATGGTTTTGTGCCCCTTAGTGCATGCAATTTAATCCACAAAATACACAGTCAGAAGAGTGACAGAGAAGTTAATGAACAGAGCCGTGCTCCTTTGAAGGACTCCCAAGGGTAGATCTGTTAAGCGTTAACAGAAACTAAATGTATGTCATCGAGTGATAATGGATGTGTGGTGAAATGTAGCATGCCTATGATTGTCCAACTTACCATAAAGTGAAGAATGACGTTTCAATCAATGCACCTTTCAAAATTATAACACTTTATCTTTCCTATGATTATTCTTGAACATGTCCGAACACCAGAGGCATGGGGATAAAAGGAGAATTATTATAGGGTTTTCATGGGGTTATGTAGTACTTCTGCTTTTGAATAATAAAGAAACTGACCAAAGATCATCACAAGAGGGTTTAGAATAAAGAGCTAAGTTCTTCTATTGTACTGGACTGTAGAGAAGTGAATAAATTTACTCCGACAGACCAACAGATGTACGTGACCACTAGAGGCAGTAGTGAGTCGGGGATTGTCAGTCGGAGCGGGGGGAATAGCGATTGGTGATTGTTGCTTTACTGTTCCTCTAACTCACAGGTGTCAAACATGCGGTCCGGGGGCCAAATCCGGCCCGCTAAAGGGTCCAGTCCGGCCCTTGGGATGAATTTGTGGAATGCAAAAATTACACTGACGATATAAACAGTCCTTTTAGTTCAGGTTCCACATTCAGACCAATTCAATACTGTCATAATAACATATAAATAATGACAACTCCAAATTTTCTCTTTGTAAATGTAAATATTTGCATGTATTTACACTAAAACAAAGAATTATTTCACAAAAAAATATGAAAAACCTGAACAAATACGAACCTGAAACGTCTTAAGAGAAGTACAATTTTAACAATATTCCGTCTGTTATTAAATGTTTTGTGTGTTTGTAGATCCACAATGATCTGTAAGTTATAATGAACATGTGTAAATGATAAACTGAGGCATAATATTGTTAAAATTACACTTATTTTTTTCAGTTTGTTCATGTTATTCACGTTTTGAAAGGATAGTTTGTAGATGTAAACCTTTTCATAATGTAAAATTACTTTTTTCGCTCTAAAACACAGAAAAAAGTTTGGAGTTGACATTATTTATATAATATTATGTTATTATTTTACTGGTTCGGCCCACTTCAGCTCAAATTAAGCTGAATGTGGCCCCCGAATTAAAATGATTTGACACCCCTGCTCTAACTCCACAGTAACAGATACTATCTCCTATGGCTGACTGTGGATCCAACTTAATGTTCCCATAACGATCGCCTCGGAGCCGCCTCAGAGAGCCTTCACCGATCAGACAGTCTGGGCGGCCAGTTCCTCCGCTTCGCAGGTTTGAATTTGAGGCTAGGAGGACCTCCCGTGGAAATGTTTTCCCCACCCTTCCTGCGTATCTCTCCTGCGCCAGAACCTTTACGAGCAAGACCGAGACACACCATCTCCCCCGGGGCTCGCGAGACAGAGCCAGCTGCACCTCTGCATCGTTGGTACCCGGGTCAGGTACTCACAGTCCTGCTCTGAAAAATCGATTGCATCCACTATTACTCGATTACGCAAAATTAAAATTAAATTGATCTAAAACTGATTTTTTTACCCAGCCCTAGACCTGTATGTGGAGGACGTTTCGATAAAGCTGTGAGACAGTGACAGTGAGCTCCCCTCACCTTATCGCTGTTGTTGACTATCTGCTGCCCCCCACTGTTGAGAACTGCTGGTGCATGCCAAAGTTTTTGCACATACTGGACAGACGGACGGACAACCAACTGTTGACAATACCCTGTGGCCAGTGTGGCTGAGAGTAAATATTTCTACTTTACTCAGTGAGTGGATACATAGTGTTGATTCATTGGTGATTTTTGTCGTGGCAGGTGTACTCTGGTATGATGACCTCCCCCTGCACTTCAGAGTTTGGAATATAAATATTGCAGATTACCGCTTTAACCCTTTCATGCATATTGGTCACTCCAGTGGACAGCTATTCCACAGCTGTTCTCTTGTATATTCATGGATTTTGTTGTTCTTTTCGTTGTTGTTTTTTTTTTTTTTTTTTTTTTTTAACACATATCTTTATTAAAGTTTTAAGACACTACATATCCTTTCTGACATGAATTGGTAACATTATGTAGTTTTCTCCTGAGCATAAATCCCCAGAATCACAGGCCCTCCCCATAGTTTTCACACAATTTATCAGAAAATTCATGTTTCTGTGCGTCAAAAATTAAACGTGTGGTGTCCAGCTGAGTGGACATTTTTGCAACTTACTGAAAAATAGATTCATAAGATTTTTTTTTTCATTATTATTATTTTTTATGTATTTTTGAATTGTTTTAAAATTATTTTTATTATTAATATTTTTAAAATTTATTTTTCAGAAGAAATTTTTCAATCACATTGTTTTTTTCATGCCTAAAGAGGAGTAAAAACTCTCAGGAAAAATTTTTGATTAAGGTTCTCATAATTTGTGCATGAAAGGGTTAAAGCAATAAATACTACTTGTTTGGTATTTATTTAATATATTAACCATGATACACTGATGGCAGTCAAAATCCACTTGATTTCACAAGACATATCATCATTATCTAAATTATAATAATCTTTTATTCAGAGATTTAAAAATAATGATTCACAGTTACAAATATAAAAAGATGAATGAACCCCACAGTTTGAGAATGTTGTTAGTGTGTTCATCTTCAATTAAAAGAAAAAAAATATTCATTTCTGAGGTATAGGAAAGGATATTACATATTATATGTTGTTTTTTGTAAAACTAAAGCACACCTTCCATGTTTACTGCAGTTAAATTAAGATTAATCAATATGTAAGGGTTAAGAAATTATTTTATCACCACAAGTTAATGAGAAAAAGATAAGTCATGTAAGGCAATAAGAAAAAGGTTAATTATATTTTCCATTACATAGATAGAGATTGAATTATATCACTGTGTGTTTAAAAAGAACTTTTGTTAATTAAATGTAATAATTGCTTTAAACCCCCAGTGAACATCACAGTAACACTGGCTAAGGATGTTTGTTGTAGTCTGTTTCAACAATTAAAGTAACGGGCTAAAATAGAACAAAACACCTGCACTGTAAAACAAATGCTGTTTTTTCTGTGCAGAAAATTGAGCAGTAGAGTTTTGCTACTTGCTTTGCCACTGACATTTGTAAATTGCGGTTCAAAATCCATCATAAAGGAAACATATATATGTGTAATTCCTCATTCATAATGCATCACTGCTGCAAAAGGTTGTGTTCAGGAGCGTGACATTCTTTATCTTCACTGGAAACCACCACCTCAGTGACTGGATGAGTTCTCTGTAAGATACCAGAGGACGGACGAAGCCGGTAAGTGAAGTAGCCACCAGATAAAGTGGATGAAACACAAATGTATATTACACCGCTTTATCACAAACACCCTCGGAATACACTGGACATTCCTAATTTATGATATTTACAACTGGAAGACAAGCAGGGACTTTTCCATTTGGAGCATTAGCAGAGGTCGTGGTGCATACACTCAGCCTGCTGTGAATCACACTGGCAGTGTTAGTGCGGTGCTCCACCCACTGAGCTCCACACGATTATATCAAATCCAGCTTTTAATCATGAGAGTGAAAACACTATTAAACTGGATTGCGCTGAGCATAAACCCGTACCCCTGCCTGCTTGGTTAATTAGATAGTTCACTTATTCTGAGAGCTCACTTTGGCTCTACAGTTAACTCCTGCTAACTGAGTCATTGCATACACTGTGATGGCATTTTAATAGATACAGACGTCGTTTCTTATTTAAAAATAGTACAAAGGACATGGCAGGTGCCTGGAATGGAAGTGATGAAGGTGTTGGAAAATATATGTATTTGTATATTTTAGTGCTGTTAAACAATTAAAATGTTTAATCAAATTAGTCACTGGGTTGCTGTGGATTAATTTCATTTAATCACAATTAAATATCATTCATTTTTCATTTATATTATTTGCATTTCATTTTTCACCAACAACCAGACTCAAGAAAGAAGGGAATATACATGCACTTGATGTATTTGTCACAAGCTGGGTGACATGTTAGCTGAAGTGCTAGCAGAATCCCCGGCTAACGTATGTTTCATGTTAATGTAGTATTTTAACCCATAAAGACCCAGTTCTACTTTTGTGGCAGTTCCCATTTGATTTCTTCCTCTAAATGTACCCTTTCTGAAGTGATTTATCACCATTTATTGTAATATTACCTTTTGTGTTTTGCATTGTTTCAGTGAAAATCATATATTTTGTTACATTTAATATGCTGATCATGTAGATGTTAATAAAAGATCAGATTAAAGTTGAGGGTTATTGTATCAAAAACAGAGGAAACTGAAGAAAAAAGTGACTTTTTCAACAAAATATATCATGAACTGAACCGAAAACCAGCATCTCCATCCACTGTCATTGATCCAATTCCATGGGTTTTACTGGTGAATCAATGTTGTAGAAGATGATGGTGTTTCCACGGTAACTGTGGAGCCTCTGAACATCCAAATGGGTCGTATCTGATGACCATGAAAAGATGACAAACTGCATTTTACACCAATTATTTACATGTATCGATAGGATTAGTGGATCAACAGGTATTAAACAGTTTAGATCAGTGGGAGACTTTGGATGCCGGTGGATGTTTGGATCTTTATGGGTTAAGCTGGAAGTGCTTCGATGAAACAAAAACTCCTCCTTGCCGAGTGTGCATAATACTTTATATCAGTCAACTGTTCCGTCTTGTTTTTTTTTGTACTCATATTTCCATCCATTTCCATTGTTATGGGTTGGTTCTGCTGCCTGTCACTACCGGATCAACTGCTCATTTGCACATGCGTGACACTAACTCTACTTGGACAAACTGACCCAAATGCATTACCAGAGACGTTCACAGTCATTCTGCACTGCAGATGGATTAATTGCGTTAAAATTTTTAATCAAATTAATCATGATGATGGATTAATCCACGTTAACGTGTTAATTTTGACAGCCCTAGTATCTTTGTGAGTAGGCCTGTCTTTACCTATGCTGTCAGATTTTTGTATTTATCTATAGTACATAGGAGAATATTTCAGCTCTGTGTGGTTTGTAATCAGTCCTCACAACGTTAAGACTTGTCCCATGTATACACGTAGCAGGTAACTATCATGTATTTAGGCTTTTCATCCACATGAAAACTCTGGTTTAGGTCACTGAAAATTATTACCTCTGAGAATTCAGGCCAAAGTGGAGGTATTTGGAAAATCCATTTTCGTGCTTGTGTGTACAAGCAGAAACAGTGTTTTAGTTTCCCAAACGTCACAGTATGCAACAAAAAAATGTATCCATGTGTGAGACCTTTGTTTATCCTAACCCTAAGTCCATGATGGTGCTCTACGGTGTATTTATGCAGGTTTGTGTAGACGAAAATGTTTTAAAAAATGATCTGGTGTATAAAATGTTATCATTAAAAACAGAAGTGGGGAAATGTCCGTTTCTATAAACACCTATGTGCTATGTGTATACATGACCTTGGTTTTAAGGTTGGGGTTAGAATGAGCACAGTGCCCATGACAAAGTTATATGAATGTGTATTCAAACTGATTTTATGGGCTCATATCCTCCTGAAACCCAGGTAAGTAAAAGCTTTGGGGTTTGTTACATTGAATAATTATCTTGATTGGAAACAGCATAATGCAACAGTTTTTTCAGATGCATTTATTTTAAGTAAAGCTGTGAAACTCTTGTCTCCTACAGAAAACTAAAGTGCATTGCTCAGTCTCAAGAGGGTATGAAAGATTGCACACTGTTGGGAATGTTTGTACAAGATCACCGCTTATGGAAATATACATTTGAATGGAGCGAATCTCAGTTCCAAATGATGTTATTACTGTATACTGACCTTCCTACCGCAGTGTATCCACTAAATTACAATATCCACGTCCAAAGACTCTTTGACCTGAACTGGAGTCAAACATTTCTACTTTACCTGAAAACCACAAGGACAACAATATTATTGTGGTTAGGAAAAGGGAGTTTAAAGAGCCCTCAAACTGTTCCACAGTGATCCAAAAATATCATCTAAAGCAATTTTTCAGATGGTTCGAACAGAAATCCTGGATCAGATGGACCTTGGCTCATTTCATGCATTTCTCCAAAACTCCCACCTACTACTACTTGTCAGTTTCTTGCCTCAAACATATTTTTTTTCTTTTCTATTTTTCCAAAAATGGAACACAGCAATGTGGATCATTTGCATACCGTGCATATTTATCGTGTACAGAAATTCCCCTGCACATTTTTTGTTGTTCCCACCAGATTTTTGCATCACATCACAAACTGATTTTAAACCTGCCGGAACCAAAATGTGGTGGAATAAAATGCCAGAATTTCAAAATAAACATTCTTTTTTTTTTTTTTTTTTTTTTTTTTTTTACAGCTCTCTCCTCTCTGAGACAAAATATACAAATGAAATCTTAACAAGACCAGTTTTTACAGTGACAATCATATACTTCACTCCTTACCTGTCTAAAAATACCTACAATGAGCCAAAGTCTGCAGTACAGTGTACATTTGCTACAGCCAGAAAACACAGCGTCCACACAAATAGACAGTCTGCTTGTTTCATCCTCCACTACTTCACCACTTTAAGTAAACTATACTTGAAGGTACTTATGGAATTTTTGCCCACCAATGCCAAAAAACGATCAAACTCGACTAAAGTGCTCAATGTAATTTCTACATGTTTTGCGTCTGCTAAGTGTCAGAGTCTGTGTTATACTGTGACCTGGATGTCTGTTGACATTGGCTTAAAGCATTTCTAAGCTAACAGTATCTCGTGTTGCAGTGGTAGAAGAGCTGTAGTAAGGTATTTAAGACCTTGAGGATGAGGAGAAAGAGAACGATGTTCACAGAGGAAAAAACTGAGCCTTCTAATATAAATCGGTGTATTGTAGCTGTTATCATGGATGTGGAATCTGTGGTAACACCCATGAACTTAAAAACCTCACATTAAATTCTGATTGGTTAAGAACTGGGGACACGTTATTTCCTTACAAGGATAGTGCAACATGACTGTGCAGGCTGGTTTTTCTATATCTGTAGGATTCCAATTCAACATTTGTCATTTCTGCTTTGACAACATTTGCACAGAACAGCAGTCTGACACTTATTACAGCTGGACTTTTCCCTGCTGGTGTCCCACTGTTGTTCCACCAGGGACTCATGCAGCGAAATTGCTTCCCAGCTGCCTGCCTGGCTACTCCAGGGTGTACCAGTCCGTGAAATCACTGCTAAGCACTGCTGCGTCTGCCGGCAAGCATGCATTATTGATTTACATTGAAAACTGTTAACAAGAAAAAGTGTGGACCTGAACTGCTCCACTGGAAGATCAGAGCATCCAAACAACTAGGTTTAGGCTGTTGGGTTCCCTCAGGAGGAACCACTAACAGAATAGTTTTACCCTTTATTCACGTTAATTGATTGGTTTGAGTCTTCTCGAACCCAGTCAAATACTTCCCTTCGAGCCAATCAACAATAGGTGGAGACCGTATTTCCTGTGTCCTGTATTGTTTCCTTTACATTTCAATCATCAAATTCACCAAATAAAAATATTATTTATTGTCCCTGAGTGTAAATAAACTTAGTAACTTTGTTCATCTTACATCAGCAGCTCTTTTCAGTGACTTCCAGTATCTGTTCTCAGCTTGTCAGGATAGTCGACAGCTGCTCTACTGACAGCTAATTCAGAATGACACTCTGAGAGATTGTCTCTGCAAAGGAGCCCGCCCAAGCTCTGCATTACAATGGCATGTTACAACTTCTTAAGCTCCATCACTGCCGTCCCACAAGGCACATTGTCTTGAATGTAAAGGCTGAAAACAAAAAGCTGGCACACCGAACTGGCTGGTACATCTGTTTTTAGTTTTAGCATGTTTGGATGGGTTCCTAATTACTAATTAGCTCCTCATTATTTTCTGGACAGTAGATTAGCCAAAAACAACACAATTCTGCACTGCAGGTGTAACCTGTCCAGGGACGCAGGTAAGACCAATTGAATGAGGGGGCTTTGTTTGTGGAATTTCTCTTTTGCCTTTTTTCATTAATAGTAAACAAAACTGTTGTCTTACATTATAAAATCAATATACTCTATGAAAGTGCTATATGGTCCTGTTTGCTGACTCAGACACAATGGAGCAAAATTCCTCCTGATACTGTGTAACTGTCTAATGCGTGAAAATGTGTGGTGTCAAATAAATATCAGTTAATCATTAATAACAAATGAAATGAGTTATGTTTTAGTGCTGATTCAGGTATCGATTGTGTTAATGGAAGAATAGAAAGAAAAGATTATGTACTTCTCATCTTCATTGTTTAGTGTTAAGCTGTCCTCTAGTGGAAAAAAGGAAAAATGCATCATGTAGAAAAAAATAAAAGACAAAGAAAGAAAGAAAGAAAGAAAGAAAGAAAGAAAGAAAGAAACTAATGTGATTTATCCTAATATACACACCGCTAAATACAAGAACTGAATATTAGTTTTATATATTACTGTATTTTATATTACTGTAGTTAATAAAAAAGGGGACTTTGAGCAGGTTTTTGTTATAATAATTAGATAATTTCATATCATTTAGTGATCAAAAATAATGCCACATCCTGATAAGTCTAAGCCTCCATCTGCTTTCAGAATATAAAGAAAAGAAAAGTGTGTCAAAGAAAATGAGAAACTAAGTTGGACACAGAAGCTTTTCTGTGTGTGTGTGTTCCTTCTGAAAGTGTGTGGTGTATTAGTGTGGACTTTTCTGAATCTGGATGGGGTTCCTCTTACAGGTGGGGACGGTTAACTCGCACCTGTGCAAACTGAGCAATAAACACTCAGAGTCAAAGCTGTGTAAGATCAACTGCTGCCTGAATGCTTAGACTGGGTGTTATTTGTTTGTTCTGACAGGCAGATAACGACCATCATACAGCCTGGTTCTCTCACAGTCATGCAGGTTAAAAGGAAGAAGATGCATTAGACGTGCGATGTCAAACTGATTACTGAAATTAAACAACATTATCAAAGTCCAAGCATTGTTTTCCATCTTCCACCACTGTTCCACCATGACTGATACTGACGGTAACAACGCTGCCTCCAAACAATTAGGCTTATTAGAGAGATTAATGAATGCAGCTGATCAGAATTTGTTTTACATCCTTGTTACCTGCAAAAAAATCATTCAACTAATCATCCATGTTTTCACTTTGTAGCCTATTGTGTAAGGCTTCAAGCTTGCGTGACGTCCCCCTTCACTCACAAATATGTGTTTTCGTGTTCCTTCTCTGTAATCATTAAGCTTCACTGTGCAGAATGATGTCTGTGCAAGTGTTTTTACATTCATTCATCGCCTGAAGAGGGAACATTTTTCTGCTCACCTATAATTTGAGTTTAAGGAGAGCTGATAAGGAGTGCAATATGGAAACTTAAAACCTTCACTCCAGGCAGACCTACCAAAATAGAATGTCAAGGAGAGTAGAAACACTTTGCGCTGAGCAGTAGAAAAGAATAACATTTACAAAGTAATAAATCGTACATTTATTTAAAAATGGATCATATCAGGCCTAAAAAATTATTAAAAATATCAACCTAAAAGACTTCAGTGTTGTTCTCTATGGTGTTTCTGTCTTTTATCTGTGGTCATGTGTCCACTCTGTTAATACCAAGTGTTATTTTTCTTAAAGGCCAACATTCATATTTTTTTTCTTGTGTGAAGCAGTGTTTCCCACAGAATATAGATATTACACATGCAGATGGTTGACAATACTGTTGAACCACTCTGGAGGACACTGGGTTCCTCTATGTCATTTCAGTTAGCTTTATTGCATAACTGTTTACACATGTATTTTGGCAAAGCGCACAGTTAACGTACAATTCAACCCCTGAGTAAATCATTAAAACCCTTCACCTGTCACTGAATGAGAGAAAAAAGTGAGACCCTCCTCACAGAATAAAAACCTGCATGGAAAGAGGTGTGAATCTCATAACTCTGCTTCCATGATTTTTGGCTTATTTCTGTCTGTGGTCGGTCACTATACCCACTATAAAACAAAGACATGCAAGACCCAGTAGTAAAGTCTATGTGTGCAAAACACTGGGATATGACATTCATGTAATATTGTGTCATCATAATCTCAATCATTATTATTTTACCCACGAGAATGAATTAACCAATGTACACTGTTGCCCATAAAGCTGAAATAATTTTGTTATCAGACAAGTTACTCTTTTTATTCCTATCTATACACATCAGTAATCACCTTTGACCAGTTTCAGTGTTTACATACTGAGTCCCAGTTACACCTGATCTATCAACAATAAACCACTCTGTCACAATCAATGTCATCCAACTTTATGGACACCAGCGCATATTAAAATGAAAATCTTTAGTATTTTTGCCATAATGATCAACATTTTACTATGTATAATGATTTAACTAGATTAATCTTTAAGTGAGAGCGGATAGTCTCCTGTAGACATGTGAGACTAAGTGAAGACAGGTTTATAGTGTTCCTTATAAAGGAACAGCCTTCAGTTTACATTAGATCACATTACAGCATGTTTAAGGTAAAACAAAGACGATAGGGGTTGAGAACAAACAGAGCAGGCCAAACAGAGCCATTGGTGCCTTTACCTGTCTTTCACACAGACGTAGACAGGGAATCCGGAGGTGTTGAAAAAAGTGATGACAATTCTAAGGGCCCATGACTGACAGGGGTCCTAGAACATACTGCATGTATTTGGATGAAAGTGATGTTGTTCTACATTGCATTTGTATATATAAGTTATTTATTACAAAAAATGTTTGTTATACCTGTGTAACAGCACAACAGGAAAGAGAAAAACTAAGGATCAGGCTCTCAGGTTGTGTGACCCTATGCTCTGATTGGCTGGTGTTTTGTGATGTTGTGCTCTCATTGGCTGATGTTCTGTGACGCTGCGCTCTCATTGGCTGACGTTCTGTGACGCTGTGCTCTGATTGGCTGACGTTCTGTGACGCTGCGCTCTCATTGGCTGACGTTCTGTGACGCTGCACTCTCATTGGCTGACGTTCTGTGACACTGCACTCTCATTGGCTGGCGTTCTGTGATGCTGCGCTCTGATTGGCTGACAGTCTGTGACGCTGCGCTCTCATTGGCTAATGTTGTGTGACGCTGTGCTCTGATTGGCTGACGTTCTGTGACGCTGCGCTCTTATTGGCTGATGTTCCATGACGCTGCGCTCTCATTGGCTGATGTTCTGTGACGCTGCGCTCTGATTGGCTGACGATCTGTGACGCTGCGCTCTGATTGGCTGGCGTTCTGTGACGCTGCGCTCTGATTGGCTGACGTTCTGTGATGCTGTGCTCTGATTGGCTGACGTTCTGTGACGCTGCACTCTCATTGGCTGATGTTCTGTGACGCTACGTTCTCACTGGCTGACGTTCTGTGACGCTGCGCTCTCATTGGCTGGCGTTCTGTGACGCTGCGCTCTGATTGGCTGATGTTCTGTGATGCTGCGCTCTCATTGGCTAATGTTGTGTGACGCTGCGCTCTCATTGGCTAATGTTGTGTGACGCTGTGCTCTGATTGGCTGACGTTCTGTGACGCTGCGCTCTTATTGGCTGATGTTCCGTGACGCTGCGCTCTCATTGGCTGACGTTCTGTGACGCTGCGCTCTGATTGGCTGACGATCTGTGACGCTGTGCTCTCATTGGCTGGCGTTCTGTGACGCTGCGCTCTGAGTGGCTGACGTTCTGTGACGCTGCGCTCTGATTGGCTGACGTTCTGTGACGCTGCGCTCTCATTAGCTGACGTTCTGTGACGCTGCACTCTCATTGGCTGATGTTCTGTGACGCTACGTTCTCACTGGCTGACGTTCTGTGACACTGCGCTCTCATTGGCTGGCGTTCTGTGACGCTGTGCTCTGATTGGCTGACGTTCTGTGACGCTGCGCTCTCATTGGCTAATGTTGTGTGATGCTGCGCTCTGATTGGCTGACGTTCTGTGACACTGCGCTCTTATTAGCTGACGTTCCTTGATGCTGCACTCTCATTGGCTGGCGTTCTGTGACGCTGCGCTCTGATTGGCTGATGTTCTGTGACGCTGCGCTCTTATTGGCTGGTGTTCTGTGACGCTGCGCTCTGATTGGCTGACGTTCTGTGACGTTGCGCTCTCAACGTTCTGTGACGCTGCACTCTGATTGGCGACATTCTGTGACGCTGCGTTCTCATTGGCTGGTTTTCTTTGACGCTGCGCTCTGATTGGCTGGCGTTCCATGACACTGCGCTCTCATTGGCTGTTGTTCCATGACGCTCTGCTCTGATTGGCTGGCATTCCATGATGCTGCCCTCTCATTGGCTGACGTTCTTTGTCACTGCGCACTCATTGGCTTACATTTCGTGACACTGCGCTCTCATTGGCTGATGTTTTTTGACGCTGTGCTCTCATTGGCTGACATTCTGTGATGCTGCACACTGATTGGCTGGTGTTTGTTGATGCTGCGCTCTCATTGGCTGGCGTTCCGTGACACTGTGTTCTCGTTGGCTGGCATTCCATGACGCTGCGCTCTGATAATGGCTGGCATTCTGTGACACTCCGCTCTGATTGGCTTGTTTTCTGTGACGCTGCACTCTCATTAGCTGGCGTTCTGTGACCCTCCACTCTCATTGGCTAACATTCTGTGACACTACGCTCTTATTTGCTGGCATTCTTTGACACTGCGCTCTCATTTGCTGACGTTCTGCGATGCTGTGCTCTCATTGGCTGGCATTCTGTAACGGTGCACTCTCATTGGCTGATGTTCTGTGACACTCCACTCTCGTTGGCTGACGTTCTTTGACATTGCGCTCTGATTGGTTGATGTTCTGTGACGCTGCACTCTCATTGGCTGACGTTCTGTGATGCTACGCTCTCATTGGCTGGCGTTCTGTGACACTACGCTCTGATTGGCTGCTCAAAACAAATACATGAATGAATGAAAAAAAGCCTGTTTTGTTTAAAATCATTGCTTCCTTGTGCTTTTTAAGGCTAAAACTCAGAAAAAGACTGTTCTTGGTAATTTGCAAATGCCCATGTTCCTGTGACTTTAATAAAAGAGGCCTCAATTCATTGCAACTTTCACCGCATTTTTTTTTTTTTTTTTTGAAAAGCTGAAGCAAAATCAGGCATTTTAGGCCACAACAATAAAAAAAAAAAAAAAAAATCCAGTGAAATCCTGGAGGGACTGTATGGTATATCATTTGTTATTAAAAAAAAAAAAAAAAAAATATATATATATATATATATATATATATATATATATATATATATATACAAAACTCATCACCATAAAATAATATGTGCCTCACAAGGCACTTATAGACCTTCTTATTAGTTTTGTATCAGTTTTGTATTGTTTTGTTTTTGGCAAACATTAATAGCCTCTGACCCCATCTTCCTTTTAGATATGGTTTAGTCCAGAGGCCAGCGCTCTGATGCCATTAAAAAAAAACAAAAAAACAACTTTTATCTAAAAAGCAAAACTATATTTTATTCTTATTTGTGCAATAGAAAAAATATAATACTGTTGTTATTATTAAAAAATACTGTTAAAATGTTAAAGATGGTTTACACAGTTCTCATCAATAATGCACAAAATCATAAAATCTGTTGTAAGCGGAATATTGATTCATACCTGCAGATCACAGTTCTATATTTTAGGGTTTGCACAGTTTGCAGCATTGTGGTGGTGGGGCCAAAGGGAGGTTTTTCTCATGGGGCCTCAAAACCCTGGCAGCACTCCTAGATACAGGTATATGTGTCTTAGACCATATTTTACACTTAACTGCCATAGGGCACTAAGTCAACTTGGTGATTAAACTCACTAGAATTACAATGTCAACACCTAAAATGATCCACAAATTTAAATGCACTCAATTCAGTGGCAAAAATACATTTTTGTGTTAAACTGCAATAATCTCTTGAGACCCAGGAGAGTAAAAATTTTGACTTTTAAAAGAACAGCTACTTTCTTGTTTTATTTTATTTAATTATGGAATGTCATTTGAAGTCGACAGTTTTGTTTTGTTTTTCGTTTTACATTGAAGTTATGTTAACTCATTTCGTTTATGAAGACGTGCTGTTATGTTTTTTACAGTGTAGATTCGGGGACGGATCTGTTTGTCCGTTGGTTTTGGCTGATGCGCGCTCCCTCCTGCGTGCCCGCGCCTTTTCTTCTCTTGTGCCAGGTGTTGTTGGGTGTTCCTTACACACAGGTGGAGGGGCAGGTACCTTCACCGAAAATAACCGACGGAACAGAAAAACTCGACGATGCTTCACTTCAATTTACTCTAGTCAGACAAAGACAGGACGATAATCACCTCTGGATGCGTTTTTAGAAGTTAAATAAGACTTAACGCCGCCCGAACGGACAGAAATGGTGCATATATTCATCGGCGTATGGCAGCATCCCGCCTAAACGGATAGCTTTACGGTTTTAATTCATGCGCGTGCTGCACCTGTGTTTTCAGAACGGCAGCTGTTGTTTTCAGGTGATTAAAGGAATATGACCGACAACACGAAGAGAGCCGACATGGAGGAGTTCTTCAAAACGGTACATTTACACAGCTTATGCCTCGTTTATCGTTTAATTATTAGTTTGTTAATGTGATTTTAAAAAAAAAAAGTGTATTTGTAGGTGGGAGAGGTACGAGTTCTCATAGAAACTATTTCCAACCAAGTGGAGGAGGTGGAGAGGAGACATGGAGTTATCCTGTCCAACCCAAACAAAGACCACAGTAAGTCCCACAGACCATTACAGCACAAAGAAAGCAACTAATTCAACAGGAGCATCACTGTTTAAACATGTTAGATCACCTGGGGCTGAGGTAATGCTCCAGCAAACACACACAGACACAACACACAGCCTTTGGTAAACACATCCACACCTGGGGGGGTGGGGGGTGGGGGGGTTGTGTACAGACTAAAGCATAGAACAAGATTTACATGTTTGCCAAGAAAGGGACATGAATATACATTAAAAAAAACCAGTGCTTTATGATGCTGTAACATATTTTGCAGTGTTTGTTTTATGTAGACAACATGCAAACTGAAACTTACTGAAATATTTCCTCTATTTCTTCGGGTCATGTGACTTTATTTTATTATTAGGAAACAAAGAAGAGCTGCAGAAACTGAACAGTGACATCAACAGGAACTCGAACTTGGTCCGGGCCAGGTTAAAATGTAAGTGGACATATACAGGGTGGGGAAGCAAAATTTACAATGAACATTTAGTTGTTTTTTCTCAGCAGGCACTACGTCAATTGTTTTGAAACCAAACATATATTGATGTCATAATCATACCTAACACTATTATCCATACCTTTTCAGAAACTTTTGCCCATATGAGTAATCAGGAAAGCAAACGTCAAAGAGTGTGTGATTTGCTGAATGCACTCGTCACACCAAAGGAGATTTCAAAAATAGTTGGAGTGTCCATAAAGACTGTTTATAATGTAAAGAAGGGAATGACTATGAGCAAAACTATTACGAGAAAGTCTGGAAGATACTATTAAAGAAGAACGGGAGAAGTTGTCACCCGATTGTTTGAGGAACACTTGCGCAAGTTTCAGGAAGAGTGTGAAGGCAGTTATTGAGAAAGGAGGAGGACACATAGAATAAAAACATTTTCTATTATGTCAATTTTCTTGTGGCAAATAAATTCTCATGACTTTCAATAAACTAATTGGTCATACACTGTCTTTCAATCCCTGCCTCAAAATATTGTACATTTTGCTTCCCCACCCTGTAGAACTTCCATCTGTTTGCATCCTAGATTCAAAGTTTTTTTTTTGTTTTGTTTTTTTTTTTTGTTTTTTATTGTCAGTTCACCAGATGCACAGGGGGCTGTTTCTCTCTCACGTAGCTACTTAAATGTCATGCAATGTTACAAAAAAAATGGAGTAAGAATAAATTAGTGGTATAAAAATAAGCTATAATAGAATATAAGAAATATAAATCAAACCTATTTGCGATAGCGGCGGTCGTGCAGTACAGTAACATTTATGAGGTGATGAGGTGCATAATGGAGCAAAACAACAGATAGGACAATAGTGATATATATGACAACAGTGCAATGTATAGTTGTTTTGGTGGGTGTTGAGCTGTAGTGTAACAGTTCAAGGTACAGTGGATATTAATACAAGTTGTGTAATTGTGATTAATGTAGCTGTTTCATTTCTGTGACAATATATGGGAAGTACATTTGTCCTACTTCCCCTAATTCACATGCTGCACAAGCAATGGCAATAGATTTGACAGGCAAATGAGGGGAAAGGAAGTTGGCTCCTATCTGCTGCTGATCATCAGAAAGCACACTGTTAAATACATACCTGACCAAAAAAACAACAAAAAAAACTCCACACCTGGATTTAACCAAGCAAAAAATTTAAGATCCTTCAATTGGATGTTCCTAACTGACGCGGTCGCAGTTTCTTAAACAACCATCAGTTTGAGCATAAATATTGTTCAATGCCAGGATTCATCAGGTTCTTCCAACTTGCGAAACAGTGGATCAGGGTATAAGGCGTTACTTTCACACATGAATTGGCCACTGAGTCCAGACCTGAACCCACTGAGAATGTTTGGAATGTGATAGAGAAAAGTTCACGCAACGGTCCAGCATCATCATCAATAATATTAGAGCTTGGCAAAAAAAAAAAAAGAAAAGAATGAAAGTCTGGATGGAAATAAATGTTGTGACATTTATTGTTTACGTATCATAAACAATACCACAGTGAATGCATCTTGTAATCAGTAGTAAAGGCGATCCAGTGAGATATTGTATGTGGGATTTATTTTTGGCCAGACAGTGTATAAACATAAAGGATACTGGAGGTATAGGATAATTCAGGACTCATTTATGAATTATACCAGTAAACTATTCTGACTCTCCCATACACTCAATTAAAGGAGTTGGTGGAAATTAAAACAGCACAAATGTTATGCAAAGCAAGAAATAAACAAGGCTTACATTGTCTGGGTCCGACAGCAAGTGCATATCCCCGAAATTCCCCCAGTCCTCTGCTATATAATAAAGCAAATAAATGACACAATGTAAAAAGATACCAGCTTAATTGTTATTCGGAAAACAGATTGGGGATAGATTTAATATGAAATGTGGCATTGTGTAGAAATGCCCATAACTGTTCATTTGATATTTTCAGAACATTATCAAACATCCCCCAACCATTTGGAAAAAACACCACCTGGTGTCAAAATATGACATCATGTAAACTCAAGGTAGTGACACGGAGAAAGGTAATTGTTAGGCAATCGATATGAACTCAATTTGAGCTACATTGACCTGATAGTGGCAGAATAATGGTCAGAGAACCAATTTTTCCACACAAAACTTCACCTAGTGAATGAAAATGACACCATATGAACTCTGGATGGTAGCCAGAAAATGGACATTTGTAAGATGATCAATATGTACCAAATTGTATCTCAATTGGCCTATTATTGCTTGATTTATGTCAAAAAACAGATTTTTACCCCTCAGCCAACTTCTGGCCAAAAGTATTGTAATCGTTTTGTTGTCTCTGTCCATTCAACAACATAATCACATTATCTTTAGAATGCATTGAAATATCTGCACCAAATTTATATTGCAGATGCATCTTGGTATGGAGCAGAAGCCAACTGAAAATAGGTGACCTTGACCTACTTTTTCAAGGTCCAGTGGCCTTGTGCAGTTATAATATCTGAGTACTTTCAAATATAAATATGTATAAGTTAGTGGGTTTTACATAAAGACAGTCTAATGTAACTTATGGGGCAGTAACTTTCAACAGAATCTTACACTGTATTTGGCTCAGGGGTATTAAAAATGTTCAGCACCTTATGTTCAGCTAAAGCACCCCCATTTGGATGACTTATAATAGTCATAGAGAAGCTGAAATCAATGAGGTTCTTCCACTAGGGGTTGGTTATTTAGGTATAAGAAATCCAATCAAGTCTGTCCTAGTTGTTGGGTTCACACAAAGAATATCCGGCGGCAGCAGCGTTTGGGGTAAAACCATTATATCCCCAAAATTTCATGTTGTGGATTAGTTTAGTGGAACAGATTGGATCTAAGTATCAAACAATGTGAAAACATCACAAAATTAAAAAGATGTATAAAAACCTTATTTTCCAGAGAAATAGTAACAATAAATGTGAGTACAACAGTAACATAGTTATTGATCTTATTTAATCATTTGTTCTTTTTTTTTTTTTTTTTTTTTGTAATTTAATGACTGTCCTTTTGTTTGTTACGGACTGTGTACATTAGCTGATTAGCCTAGTCATGTAAAATTGGGTTAGGGCAATATAAGCTCGGCTTCTTCCTACTCCTTATGGGACATTAAAGCTATACCTACCGATGTGGCATTTCTCACAGCACTTAGTAAAAGTTGGAACATGAACAACCCGCCTCCCTCCAAAGCCCCGCCCCCTTCCCTCTGCCTGAGCTCTGAGGCTCCTCCTCCTCTCATCTGATGCGCGATGGAAACGGAGGAGGAAGCAGAGGTGGAGGTCCGGTCCGTTTTGGCGTGTCCGCGGACCCCTCCCTCAGTAATCAGATGCATCATCCACTGCCGCGGGCCCGCGGCTCCTGTTCCATCAGTAGACTTGGTCTGTGCGGTACTGGGTCAGTGTCTTCACTGCAGTGCCCACGGGATGGGCGCGCGCACTGTGAACACGTGGCCTCCGCGAATTTTCCGTGGACATTTGAAGTTTCATAGTCCATACAATTATCATCCTACATCATCTTACATTGTGTGACACCATGTAATTGCCCTGTATGAGTCCCACCGTCATAAAGCTGAGCTTTATGCAGACCTGTTCAGTCCAGTACAGCTGACTTCTGGACTTTTATCTCCATCTTTCATTCATCAGACTCCCGTTTGTGCCCCTCAGTTGTCGTTTCTGTTCATAAATCCGTTTAATCCCTTCCACATGTGCATGTCAGTTCTATCCAAAACACATCCTAGACAGTAGACTGTGGTCAGTGACAGGAGAAGCAGCGCCAGTGAAGCGTCAGATTCAGAGGTACACATATGGGATGTGAGACGGCGATAATGGATCGGATGCTGGACGGCTGTAATGGATGATTGACAGGAGGCTCAGTCAGGTTCGGCCCAATTATTTTATTCGGACCGACTAAAATGATTGGTCAGACTTTTATTAGAAATATATGAGAACTAAACATTTTTGAGTTTCAATACCTGGTGGATTTCTTTTACATTTAGTTTGACACACACTTATTAGGAGCATTTTAAGATGACAAAAGAAAGTGTAAAAATGCCACATCATACGGTATAGCTTTAAGTATGGTTAAAGAGCCACAATGAAATGTGTACATTGTACATTTGTGTGATGTTTAGTTTCTTTTTTTGGCTTATTTATTTCCATATATTTGAGTATCCTTTTTAAATCTGGAATTTCTTGTGCCTACTTACATTCGAAATAAAGTCTATCTATATAATTTCTAATACTGCTATCTGTCAAATTATTCTGTGTCATCAGATTTTAAGTCAGTTTACTGTGCATTTACAGCGATACAGAAGAATTTGCTTCTAGAGGAGAACGGCAAAAGTGCATCAGTAATCCAGCGAATCCACAAGAACCAGGTATAGCACTACTATTGTTTCCTGGCACAAATTCAGAACTTGGTTTACTATATCCTTAATCTCCAAATTTTCCACACACTGATCATGGGATACATGAGATTAATATTAATATGAGCGTATAATCTTATTTCACTAGCACTCACACCTGACTCTATGCTTTGTGGATGTGATGAGGAGTTATTATAGAGCTCAAATCGACTTCAGAGAGAAATGCAAAGCACGAATCCAAAGGCAGCTGGAAATTGGTGAGTTGCCAAAAAGAAACCGAGTCAGCACATTCATTGCTCCTGAATGTCAAATAAATGGAATTCACCAGGATTTTGTCATATTAAAGAAATTAATTATATTTTAGAGAGTAATTGCTAAGATTTTAATAAAAGGAAACCCTGTAGTGACATGATTCTATGGTAATAGCTCTAAATAATGATCACAGCTGGCACACTGAGTGATACATCTCCCTTTACTCATGTTTTTTCCCACTTTGACTTAATTTTATCTAAGTTAGCATATTTCTGTAGAATACACCCTCACACAGTGATAGAAATGAAATCTAGTGTGTTTTACTGACTCGGTGCTCAGTAGCCAACACAACTCTGTGTATGTTATCCGAACAAACAATTGTACATGATCATTTGAGGTGTTTCTGCTTTTTTCATGAGATTTTTTTGGTATCCTGTCACAACAGAACCATCACCTATATTTAAAATGCCTTCATATACTAAACTTAAGTGTAATATTCTTATAATTAATTTTACAGTTACATTGTCTGGAAGTCCATATCTCAAACTTACAGATATCCAGTTCAGGATGCTCTATTAACCCATAAAAACCCACACAGCCACTGACGACCAAAACCATCTCCTGATCTTACATGTTTAATACCTGTTGATCCACTAATCCTATCAGTACATGTAAATAATTGGTGTAATATGCAGTTTGTCATCTTTTCATGGTCATTCAGATAGACTTATTTGGATGTTCAGAGGCTCCGTAGTGAAATGCCATCATCTTCTACAACATTGATTCACCAGTAAAACCCATGGAGTTGGATCAGTGACGGTGGATGGGGACACTTGGTTTATGTTCAGTTAATAATATACTTTGTTGAAAAAAGTCACTTTTTCTTCAGTTTTCTCTGTTTCTGATATAACTTTATATGAGCTTTTATGAACATGTACATAATCAGTAAATTAAATAAGGGTAAATACCTGATTGTCACTGAAAAACACAAAAATTCAGAGGATAATATTATCATACATGGTGGTAAATAACTTAAGGTTATAGAAGAAGAAAAATTTATTTTGTAACTGCCACAAAAGTAGCACTGGGTCTGTATATGTTAACCCCAACAATCACATTCTTTTAAAGCCAGTCCACAGGCAGGTAATTATATGTCAGAGGCAACAGATCAATATGCTTAGGGTCATTATGAGGAACAACTATCAGCAGTAAATAAAGAAGAACACTTTGTTATAGTTGATGTATTAACATAAGTGAATAGCAGAGTCTTACAGTCATTTAATACAGTCATATAAAATGTGTATTGTCTGTGTTTAGTGGCCCGATAAAAGAGGGAATAAAATTTTTTGAATAGTGGTTTGTTATAACAGCGGCCTGAGGGACTTTACAGGGAATTCACAAGACAAAACGGGGTCAGATTGGCCGGTAATTCCCTGTTACTCTATGGGTTGCTCATTCTCCAAACAGAGCGCCAGTCTTTTTTGCTGGATTCCAATTATCTCAGAGCAAACTTTCACAATGCCATTAGACTGTACCTGACCTTCACTGTGAATCCATTAAACTGGAGAATAAATGAGACCGTTTAAAGACACTCAGTGAATTTTTTGATGAAAACATTACATCGTACCACAAACACAAAAGAGTTAAATTCACACATTAAGTATAGTTCTTGTCCCCAACACTTGACATCCAACTGTGTTTACATATAACGTGAGGTGAAAGTCAAACATTGTTCAGAGGTACTTCAATGAGTCAACAATTTGAACATCAGCGGCATCCACAGTACTATCTTTTGATGTATTTATTTCAAATTCTCTGATTCTGTATTTTTTTTAATCTCTTGTTTAGTGGATAAAATCACCACAGATGAAGAGCTGGAGGACATGTTGAATGGTGACAATCCTGAGATCTTCATATCTGATGTTAGTCCAAATGTCCATCTGTTCTAATCCATGAAGCACTGTCAGATCCATAGGTATTTGGCATATTAAGTGACACAGACTTTTGCCTCTGTACACCACCACACAGGGTCTGAAATTAAACAATTAAGAAGACTTCTAACTTTAATTCAAGGGGTTTAACATAAATATTGCACCAGCCATTTAGGAATTACTACCAGTTCACACATATCCTTCCATTTTTACATGCTCAAAAGTAATTTGACCAACCAGATCATTCTAAATATGAGTATTGTTTTTATTACTTGAATGCAGTAGAGAGGAGATTTATGGATGTGGTGAAGGAGGACATGCAGGGTCAGATGGAAGCAGATGATTTGCTCTGGCGACCCCTATAGGGAGCAGTTGTAGTTTTTAATACTTGGATGAAAATCTTTGCAGGTCAGTGTCTGAAGTCTGGATCCCATGGACATGACCAAACCCAGAGTTTCCTGTCTGAAGATGCTTTTCAGGTCTTTACCAGAGCCACCTTCAGTTGTAGCTTGTTTGTAGGTCTGTCTGCCCTCAGTTTAGTTGTCAGTAATTAAAAAGCTGTTCTATTTGGTTGAGAACAGGTGACTGACTTAGCCACTGAACAGTATTCCATTTCTATATGGGTTGCTTTTGCAGTATGTTTTGAGTCGTTGTCCATCTGTAATGTGACATTTAGCTGAATCTGTGCAGAGGATAGACCTGTTTACTTCAGAATTCATCCTGTCACTTCTATCAGCATCACATCATCAATGAGCACCAGTGGTTGACAGATATGGTTTTTTCTAAGACCCATGCCGATTTTTAAAAAAATTTGGTCAGCCAGCGGCCGATATCCACTGCCGATTTTTGTGGCAGATTTTATATATATATTTTTTAAAGCACATTGACCATAAAATACAACTGAAACACTCAGATAACTAAGATTTTTTAAGCAGCAATATAATGAAATTATTAATACATGTACACATAGTACTCTATTAACATTTATTGAACTTCAAGTGCCCACACAGGTGCCTGATCAAATATAACATTTTTATGACTGATCAAATATCGGCTTTCAAAAAAAACAAAAGATGGCCAATGGCCAATATTGAAAAAAATCCATATATTGGCCCGCCGACATATCGGTCCCAAATCTAACTAGAAGCACTCAGAGAGCGCAGACCTCCGCCAAGGCTGATCAGTGGCCCTCCCCGTGGGCCCCCCCACGCCAAGGAGGTTATGTTTTTGCCAGGGTTTTTGTTTGTTGTGTCTGTCTGTCTGTTTGTCTGTCCGTTAGGTGCAACATAACTCAAAAAGTTATGGACAGATTTGTGATTGAAATTTGTGGTCGGCGCCCCCCCCCCGTGGGCCCCCCCACCCCGATCACCACCAAAATTTAATCATTTCTTCTCCTTGTCCCATTTCCAACAAACCCTGAAAATTTCATCCAAATCTGTCCATAACTTTTTGAGTTATGTTGCACACTAACGGACAGACAAACAGACAGACAAACAAACAAACAAACCCTGGCAAAAACATAACCTCCTTGGCGGAGGTAATAAACACAGTGGCAGCATTTTGAGAATTCCTTTGAACATCTGCAAATGCAAATTCTCCCTTTTAAATCAACTCCAGACAATTTACCTGTTTCATTACCTCCCCCAAGGAGGTTATGTTTTCATTGGGGTTTGTCTGTTAGCAAGATAACTCAAAAAGTTATGGAAGGATTTTGATGAAATTTTCAGGAAATGTTGATACTAGGACAAGGAACAAATTATTAAATTTTGGTGGTGATTGGGGGAGGCTGATCTGCCTTGGCGAAGGTCAGCGCTCTCTGAGTGCTCTTCTAGTTTGTCATGTGTTTATCATTTGTGGGAACAGGACACATCTGGACATGAAGCCAATTGTCAGTTAGTGTCCAGTTACTTTTTAGCTTCTAAAATTGGAGTGATTATGTTTTAAAATGGTTGTATTTCCTAAATGATTGATGAAATATTGTTAAACCGTTGAATCACATTTTTACTGTCATTTCAAATCCATTGTGGTGGTGCACAGAGGCAAAATGAGAAAAATCTGTATTGTCCAAATACTTATGGGCCTGAGTGTGTGTCTGTGCAAGTCAGTAGCAGCTACTTTACTGTACTTCTCTTCTTATTGATCTCCCTTAAATGCACTTACTATTGAACACACTAACCAGTGCACTTTCCCTCCACAGATCAAATCTGAGGCTCGGCTTTCAAGCCAGGCTCTGAATGGAGATTGAGTCTCGTCATCACGATATCCTCAGCCGCGAATTCAGCATCAGAGAGCTCCATGAGATTTTACTGATGTTGCTTTGCTGCTGGAATTCCAGGTATGACAGCTGCCTCATGAGAAGCTGCATGGCAACAGACATAAAGGGGTTGGATCCTAAAATCTGACAGATGTCACTTGCTTTTCATCCACCAGGGGGAGTTGGGTTAACAGCATAGAAAAGAATGTGATGAGCGCTGCAGAGTATGGGGACATGTCAAAAGCAGAGTGCAGTAAAGCAGTCGCATACAAGAAGAACCGATACAAGGTAGCATCCCTCCCAAGCTTCTGTAAGCCCTTCAAGAGGGTAAACTCTGCTAAAACTGTCCGTGATCAAAGCACCTCTGACCTGAACCGCAGCTGACCTGTTTGAGCATCGACCTCCAGATCAACATCAAACCCTGAGTCTACTGGAGAGCACTGGTTTATGTTACAGTCTACACCCTGTGATCCTAAGGAAAGTATTTTTTTCCAATAATAATAATAATAATGATGCACTATCTGTATGAAAAAGACAAGATGCTATGGAGTTTACATACATGTGGACATACTGTATGTACAAATAACAGAGGCAGCACTGACAAACCAGCGGAAATTAGTTTAACTTATTTGCAAACAATGCAAAATAGTTCCAGATTTTTCAGGTCATATGTGAAGTCTTTTTGGATTAACTTAAATGTATTTTGTTATTCCTGAATTTGTCCAGTAGGTGGTATCATCATACACAACAAAAGTAGTTTCTTCAAGCTTGTGTTTTGTTTTATGACATATTTTACAGATGCATAAGTAATATTATATGATATTGCGCAATGCCCAGAAAATAATTATTAGTGTCAATAATAATTGTATTTAATTTGTATGTTTTATGTGGTAGTGAAATGTAAATTCAAACTGAAGCTAAAATAAACCCTTTATGTTGAATGTAAACACTGTTGGGTAGTTTTATCTGCATAAAACTATAAATACAGTAATGCTTCATCTTTTTTTAATCACCATATAATTGTAGTGTCATTATCCTATGAGGAATTATGTATTTCTACAAACTTAACTCTTCATAAGCTTATAAAAAATAATCATTTTTGACTTGCATTTCCCTGTGAATCCGAGATGATTTATAAAGTGGTTATTTTAAAGCGAACAATAGCACTTTATCCTCCAATTTATCACAAACATTAAACATCAATTCATCTGGAGATATGTGGTTTTCAATGGGTGGGAAGGGAATAGGAATTGTAGGCTGAGGTCCAGAACTGCAGTAATAATGGTAATACTGCTGAAACCAGTCAGACAAATGCAGTGTATTCAAAAGTACAACATTTGTCTAATACAGTAGAGGTACCTCAAATCAGCACTGGAGTAAAAGTATATTGAGTCATAAAAGTGTGTTTTTGTGTTTCATGCTGCAGTTTGGAATCAGTCCTGACAGAAATGACATTTATATTTGAAAGGAAAAAAAAAGCAGTTTATATAACAGTGCATAAAACCTTTGGCAGCATCTAAAGGGAAAATAAGTCACTCCAGTAACTCTCAGTGCACAGTATTGATCAGAACCACCAGCTCTTTGACTTTTTGGGGTGGCGTTTCAGGTCATATCCCCCTGGCTGCACGGTAACTGAGCATTCAGTGGTGAGGTGATACTGAAAAATAACGTTGTTGAAAAAGTCTCACTATGGCTAACTTGTGATTGAAGGTTGAGTATCGCTCATTGGATATATGCTGATATCCAGGATGAGATGTGATGTTTTCTAAACGTGTCACACTAAGAGTCTTTTTCACAGCAGACATGTCTTGGTTCAGCAGAAAACACAGTCGATCCTAATAACATAAGTGGTGGATCTGTTGCAGAGCCATGCACTACTGAGGGGATCACAGTTTGAGACCCTGCACTGTATCCCAGTGGTGCAGGACACATAAAAAAAAATCAGAAATACACATCCAGACCATCTTCAAGGAGACCAAGGTATGATGGAGACCAAAATTGTATAAGGTTTTCAAGGTGAAATGTACAACAAATATTGAGTTTCAACCACAGACAGTCACTCGGTTACAATATTCTTGTATGGATAAGCGTAACAAATCAGAATGCCTCCTGGTAAACGTTGCATCCATACAATAACTCACTCATAATTCTACAGAGAAGCCCCTGCCAAAACAACTAAAGTAGTTTATTTTTATGGCATGTTTCAACACAAAGCGTCAGGGGCAGATCTAGAAAAATTTACATGTGATGGCAAAGGGAGCAAAACGGTTTCACAGGATGGAATAGGAAGACAGTAGGTGGGAATTCACATATTAATACACAAGATAAGATATTTCCTTATCAGTTCCCACAAGGGGAAATTCCAGCAAAAACACAATTATTATATAACACACTATATCACTGCACATTACCCAAGTGTTTAAATACACAACAGGAAGATCAGTGTTCACACAGCCAAAACGAAGCTCCTAAAAAGTAAACATAATGAAAATGGAAATGTTTTATTTATTTCAAGAGGACCAGTGTTGGGGAAGTTACTTTTAAAAAGTAACGGTTGTTACTCGTTACTTCTTTAAAAAGTAATGCATTGCTTTGCCTAGTTACCCTCTACGTGAAGTAACTTTTTTTTACGTTATTGTTACTTTCACGTTATTTTATGTTGTTGGACATTGGGCAGAACCACATATCTGTTCCCTAATATGTAGGGCTACATAAAGTTCTACTATAGTGGACATAACAGGTATTTCTTTTGTGCTCTTTGTTTTAAAAAATGCCACAAACAGAGCACTGGACAAGAAAACATTGGACTACTATTGGCTTCAACACCACCACTAAGCCCTATCAAACAATATGAAATAACATAGGCTTGATACATCTTATGGGTATATAGGTGAACACAAAATACATACGGGCTTGTCCAACTCTTGTTTAGTTACCTGGTGAAATTAAGTAAAATGAGAGCTCGTGACTATTGCACAGGCACAGCTGTTTCACTACCAGATGTTTACATAGGAAAGAATCCAATCTGTCCCTAAGAAAAGTACTGTTGTGTGATCTTGAAAAAGTAACTACATTTCGTTACCAAATTTTCAGTAGTAATGCGTTACACTACTTTTTACCTGAAAAAAGTACTTAAGTTACTGTAACACGTTACTTTGTAACTCGTTACACACAACACTGATGAGGTCAATGAATACTAATGAACACTCAGTACAAAAAAACATTACTTTATGTAAACATGCCGGATTTAGCTGGAAGGTATATAAATATTCTACTACATACAAATAAAAACTGTTCTGTAACTAATTAGTAGTTCTCTCTAAGATATTGTGAAGTAGACGAATAAAACAGTTTTCAGTCACTTTTGGTCATGTATTGGTTGCTTCAGTAGTTTGAAGAGCTTGTAGACATTGACAGAAGAATGTGAGGGGGCAACACTCTACAAAGTGTTTTCCAAGAGATGAGAATTAAAAAAAGAATAGAACACCAAGCACACATAGTAAACCTAAAAACTATATAGTGAACAACCTAATTCAAACATAAACACATGGATCTTTTCTTATTTTATCAGTTTTAAGCTCTGTAAGTAGAAGCAGAACCAAGTACGTGCTTTTAGTGAGGACTAGTCCTGTGGAATTTAGTGCAAGACAGTTGTACTTTTATCAGTTACTACCATACTTTTAGGCCCCCATCCCACTGAGCTGATATATGGACAAGAAAGGACCCCACACACACACAATCAGGATCCATTTAATGCATGTGTGGGCTTTCTTTCTAATGAATCACGAGGATAACAGCATTTATTAATCTTTTATAGTTTACCATTTAAATATTTGCATAAATGATAGACAGACAAATTAATAAAATATTGATTTCTGTCTTTTTACATAAACATCTATGACTAAAAAAATCCTCAAAAAATGCTAGGATAATGGTAAAAATGTAAAATGTTATTGTACAAAAGTGTGGTGTTTAAATTATCCCTGAGTGTAAATCTTTTTTCCTTTAAATAATATTTCCTGACTTGGTGTTTTGTTGCTGATGATCTCTGACCTTTTCAACAGTTTACTGACTCCTCTTGTCCTGTAGATGGAGGTGTTGTTTTCATATCTGGAAAAACACATTGTTGTTACTGTAATTTTCCCTGTGTCATCCCTCTGAAGGTCTTAAGGGACATGGATCAAGGGTGTTACAAGGTCTGCTTTACTGCAGGTGTGCTATTTGAGTGTACGTTTCCCGGTTATTTCTGATAGTACTATAGCACAGACCTCCGACACAAACTCCTTCTGCATCATGGCCGTGGGAGTCCTGCCAGGATGAACCCGATGACTTATCCCTCAGACGATGTTCCTCTCACCTCCCCTCCACATCCTGGATTACATTTCACAGCACCTTTCCACTTTGCTGAAACCACCACTTTCCAAATGGGAAACCGACAGGGTAACAGATAAGGATGACAATGTAATTTGAAGACATTAGGAAATAAGACGAAAAATAAACAGACACAGGAATACATAAAAACATGGCTTCTTTATTGGTAGTGCCAGGGTGGTGAGGCCCTTAAAATAGGGCTGGACCACAATTTAAAAGGGCTGAGCTTTTTCCACAGTGATAGTGGGTGTTTTTAGGCTGATTTTGACACGTTTGCTGTAAAAGTCCAAAGGAAAATACTAAAATTTCCCCCCATTTGGAATGAAGGTGTGTACGAGGATGGACTGATGTAGAGGATAAAGGGGGTAACAGTTCATTTTTTGCCTCCTCCTAGGCAGATTTACTTCTTGGCTTTGCCCTGAGCGGCCACAGCCTCCATGGCCTTCTTCACGGTTTCTTCGTCACCCAGGAAAGACATGGGCTTAACGGGCTTCAGGTCTGCGTCCAGCTCATACACAATGGGGATTCCTGTTGGCAGATTCAGCTCCATAATGGCTGCATCAGACATACCTGGGGAGACAGAGCAGACAGGTAAACATGCAGATCAGCAGACAGAACAGGGGAAATGTAACTGATAGCATAGGAAGCTGTCTGGACGGGAAGGACACGTGGTCCGTAATAGTGTTAGTAGGCTTCGGTCTACATGAAATCTGACTGGATTTGAAGAGAATAGAATGCTTTTATTGCTGTTATACACATGTACAACAAAATTTAAAAGACAACTCTTGTGGTGCAGAGTGCAAGTATGGGAGGCAAATAGACAAAAGGAAAAAAAAGGAAATGTACAAATATACATACAGTAAGAAAAACAAAAATGACAACAAACAAGCAGTAGAGAATAATATAGAGCAGGGGTCTCAAACATGCAGCCCCGGGACTAAATGTGGACCGCCAAAGGTTCCAATCTGACCCCTGGGATGTTTTTGCAAAGTCAAAAATTCCAGTCTTGAATTAAGCGAAAAAAAAAAAAAAATTAGCTTGAATGAAGGAAAAAAATCTTGAATTAAGCCAAAAAAAAAAATCTTTAATTTAGCAAAAAATTTTGAATTAAGAAAAAAAACTTGAATTAACAACTTCAATTTTTTTCTATTTTAGTGCAAAATATAACATGAAATTATGAAAATATGTACATTTACAAACTATCCTGTAACAATAAAATGTGAATAACCGAACAAATATGAACTACCTGAAATGTCTAAAGAAAATTAAGCACATGTTGAACTATTTTCTGTCTGTTACTAAGTGTTGAGTGTCTTTGTAGATCTGATCCATAATGCACATGTAGAAATGAGTTGAGGCAAAATATTGTTAAATTTGTACTTATTTTTCTTAAGAAATTTCAGGGTTTTTTTTCAGGTTATTCACATCTTTTTGTTTGGATAGTTTATAAAAGTAGGTATTTTCATAATTTAATGTTTTTTTTTTCTTTACACTAAAACAAGACAAAAATTTAGAGTTGTCATTATTTATATGTTATGTTATTGTCCAGCCCACTTCAGATCAAATCAGGCTGAATGTGGCCCCTGAAGGAAAATGAGTTTGAGACCCCTGATATAGAGTTATTATTTATTTATTATTATAATTTGTTCAGTGTTGGAAAAAGTATTCATAACCACAAGTAAAAGTAACAACAAAATTTAATTACATTTTATTAATATATCCTGAAATCCAGACGAGTATAAGTTGTGGCTTTTTTTACATTTAATAATTGTCTTGATTGCAAAGTTTTTCAGATACAACTTTTGTTTTTTTATGGAATGTCCTTTGAGACTCTTGTCCCCTACAGAGGACAAAAATACATTGCTGGGTTTCAAGAGGATTTATTCCAGTATCCCAGTAATGCAACGTCCTCTGTCCCTTCACTCAAAAAGATTGTTTTAATGGTTAAAATACAGACTACAGTACAATACGATAAATACAAGTAAAAAAGTGCTGCATGGAAAACCCTAGTAGTTAAAGTACTGAAGTGAAAGCAGTCATTTAGTCTGATATAAAATGACATGACAAGTGTCAGTGTGAGCAGCATTTTTACTCTAAATCTGAAGACAAAGTAAAGAGATAAAAACAAAATTATGCACAACTCTGCTTAATGGCCTTTTTTCTAATCATTTGATGCCATTAGAATATTTATTGGACTAAAATCTTTTGAGACAGAGGGAAAAATCTTAACCTCATTTGGTGAAGCTGTCTATCAGCAGCGAAAATAATTAAATATTTAATCTTGAACAATGTGCTTTACATTAGAAAGTTATTTTATTCATTGTTTAAAATCTTTGTCTTAGAAGTAACTGAAACTGTCCGACAAATGTGGTGGAATGGAAACGACAATATTAACCCAGAATAAGCATTTATAGAACAAAAGTCCAAGTACTGATCATTTGTGCTTCATACATGTAGCTACTGCCCACTGCTGCCTGTGTTCCATCATGCACTTACTGAACTGACTTAAGGTTACTACTTTTAGACATTCTGAACTGTGAAATCTACCGTTCCTAACTATGACCTTTGCCACTGGCCTTTAGACTCCGGCTGTGTGACTCCCACATCCACGTCTACCACTCCTTCACAACGTACAACCTTTCTCCATAAAGGTCATGACTGTAACGGGAACCGAGCTCATGACTGTCTGCCCTGTCCCTGAGCTCTACAGTCCCTGAGTGCTATTTTATGCACTGTCATCCACAACTGTGTGTGTGTGTTGTGTGTGTGTGTGTGTGTAAAGAATCTCACACTGATTATTTAGGTCTTGGTGTTGTATGCAAATACACAGACAGATTTTTGTATAATTCATTATTGTTCCAGAATTAGAATCTGACCCATTTAGTGCTGTTCATTTACCAGTATCCCATCACTTCAGTCTTCTCTTCGGTTTTTTTTTTTTTTTTGGGTAAAACTTTGCCCACCTGACAACTGTAATGCTCACCTTCTAAGTGCTTGACGATGCCACGGAGGCTGTTGCCGTGGGCAGCGATGATGACGTTTTTCCCGGCTTTGATTTCAGGGGCAATGACTTCATTCCAGAAAGGCAGGGCACGGGCGATGGTGTCCTTCAGTGATTCACATGTGGGCAGCTCACCAGGCTTCAGGTTCTTGTAACGCCGGGACTGAAGGTAGAATGAAGAACAGAAGTGTTTACTCCCACTGAAGTTATATAAGTGATAGAGTGTGTAACAACAATACTGCAAGATGAATGCCCTCTACTTTTGGAATTACAGTATTTCATCTTCTCCTTGTCTTACCTCGCTGATGATTTTGTGGTAAGGGTGGTCCTTCTCCATGGGTGGAGGTGGGATGTCGAAGGAACGGCGCCAGATCTTCACCTGCTCTTCACCGTGCTTCTCAGCCGTCTCGGCCTTGTTGAGTCCGGTGAGGCCTCCGTAGTGGCGCTCGTTCAGACGCCAGCTACGAATCACAGGCAGCCACATCTGGTCGGTCCCCTCCATGATGGTCCACAGGGTTTTGACAGCACGTTTAAGCACGGAGGTGTAGCAGACATCAAACTTGAAGCCTGCCTCTTTGATGGCCAGGGCTCCACGCTTGGCCTCCTCCATACCCTTCTCACTGAGGTCAGCATCGAACCAGCCGCAGAAACGGTTCTCCTGGTTCCATGCGCTCTCACCGTGGCGAACGATAACCAGACGATGAACAGCAGTCATGATTGCAGTGTTTCTCTTGAGTTTACCTTAAACTCTACACAACACACTCCACCCTTCTAAGTTGTGCACTCACACACTGGCTGACCAACAGTGGGCCTAAGCCAGCATACCAAACTCTTTTATAGCAGCGTGGACGGTGGCTGTGCATAGCAGACAGGCCCCCTTCACGTTCCACCTATGAGACACATGGATGCTCTGATGGACAAATGGGCCCGGCCAACAGGACCAGGGGTCTGCCGGGTTGGGAGGACATATGGTGTCTGGGAAGGCCAAAGGTCAGACATTAGGCCAAAATAGCAACATGACTTTTAAACTGAGATCTGTGGAACAAAAGTGTAAAGATCAGAGTTGGTAGCAGAGAGGTGAACAGTCTGAGACGAACAGCTTCAACACATAAAGACAAACTACAGCACATTACACTGCAATCAACTTTGCAAGGTATATTAGGAATAATAAAGATAATGAAACTCATAGATCACAGGTGTCAAACATGCGGCCCGGGGGCCAAATTTGGCCCACCAAAGAGTTCAATCCGGCCCCTGGGATGAATTGGTGAAATGCAAAATTACACTGAAAATATTAACAATCAAGGATGTTAAAATCATTTTAGGTCATTTCAGTCTAAAGTGGATCAGACCAGTAAAATACTATCATAATAACCTATAAATAATGAAAACTGTAAATTTGTCTCTTTGTTTTAGTGTAGAAAAAGGTTAAATTACTCAAAAATGTTTACATTTACAGACTAGCCTTGTACAAAAAATGTGAATAGCTGAAATGTCTTAAGAGAAGTATGTGGAATTTAATAATATTCTCCCTGTTATTTAGTGTTTTGTGTATTTGTAGATCCACTGTGATCTCTAAGTTGTGATTCACATGTATAAATAATAAACTAAGGCAGTGTTTTTCAACCTTGGAGTCGGGACACCACATGGGGTCGCCTGGAATTCAAATGGGGTTGGCTGAAATTTCTAGGAATTGATTAAAAAATAATAATAAATTACTAATAAAAAATATTTTTTTAATGACTCAATATATATTTCATTATAATTAAAACACCACACATTTTTCCTACTAAAATCAAGTTCAAATCAAATGCAGGATAAAATATCTGAGAGAGCATATCTTGATTGACCTGATCATGTGACCGCATGCGTTACTACGCTTCAATCTGCCCAGACACAGTCGCAGTCAAAAAAAAAAACGGGCTGAACAGAGAATGGAAAGATTTCTTCGCCTGCCTGGCCCCGCTAGGACATCTCAAAGGAAAGCTGTCTCCATTTTGAATGTCTGGGGTTGCTAGAAATTTGAGATGATAAATGGGGTCACGAGCCAAAAAAGGTTGGGAACCACTGAACTAAGGTGTAATATTGTTAACATTGCACTTATTTACTAAAGAATTTTCAGGTTGTTCATATTTGTTCATGTTATGTTCAAGTACAATTCATAATGTAAACATTTTTATTGCGGAATTTACTTTTTTCACTCTAAAGTTCTTATCCTATTATTTATATTATTTTACTCGTCCAGCCCACTTCATATCATATTAGGCTGTATGTGGCCCCCGAACTCAAATGAGTTTGACACCCCTGCTGTAGATCCACTCGGCTGTAGCTCTGTGGTGGAGGACAACCCACTGGTGACAGCTACTGTTTACTGCCAAAACACAGCTGCGTACAGTATAAACTTCCTCTGCAGTAAAAATGATGCAACCAGATGACTGCTAGACCTGCTGCCACTACTTAGTACAGTGACAATAGCCTTCAGTACACTTACTACAATTAGTGCTGTTGGTATAGATTAAAAACTAGCAAAGGGAAAATTGTATATGTGATTTGGAACATTCTTTGTGCAAACACCCATCCAAAATATCTAATACTGTCAGGCTTCAGCCTTGTCTTAAATGTTTAAAGTCTGCTATGTCTTTCCACCACCTCTAGGAGTTGCTCTGGTATAATTTACACAAATTGTTTCTTAACATGCAGCAGTAAATGTTCTGTCCACCGTAAACATAAAATACAATGTAATAAAAGTCATACTAGTATGCCAACTTATTTAATGTCAGATAATGTACTTTTACTTGATATAATTGTGCCAACAACTTCCAGCTGCACATATTATATAGCACTGGCTGCAAACCAAAAGGTCATGATTCTGTCCTCTTACATAATACAACACACTTTAATTTTACTGTGGTCAGTGGTTAGACATATGTTATGTACAGTAGGAATATGGCCAAATTCTGTGGGAGAATCATAGAAAATGAAGCCAAATATCCTGCAGTATCACTGATGTGAATTCTGTACTGTACCAAAATGTACAGAGATAAATATGCTGATAAAGCTCAAAAACTAAGTCACAATGCCAAAGCTGCGCTGTCAAACAAAGTCATGTCTCTTGTCCCTTCAAATCACATTATGATCCATATATAGAGATGAAAAGAAACACTATAGTCCAAAAATATAATATTAATGGAACACCAGGCTTAATGCCAAACTGGGGCATAGGCTCATTAATATGGGCTGTCTTTTTTCATGTTGCATAGAGTAAAATAGCATCCTCTGCAGGTATGTAAAATGTTTTAGTTGCTTTTTTTGCAGCATAATTAGTGTACTCATCATGTCCTGACACTCTGTGACAAGACAAAAACACAATGATCAACCAAACATGAAAAGGTTGAAGAGTTTATGATGAATATAGTATAGACAGCTATCTAGCCTCTAACCCAGTCTTTTTCAACCTTGGGGCGGGACCCCATGTGGGGTCACCTGGAATTCAAATAATGTTGCCTGAAATTTCTAGAAAAAAAAAACAAAAACATACTAATAAAAAATATATGGTGAGTTGACAGAGACAACCCCAATCCATAAAAGACATGACAAATTGTGAAGCTGAAACTGAAGCACTGTGGTACTGTTTATCTTTCAAATGTTCATTGTGGTCAGTTTCAGATGCTGCAGCTCTTTCATAATTCATAGTTTGAGTTATTATTTGTTCGTATTAATTGTCAGCCTTGTAAATCCAAGCTGGACTGACTACATATCCTGACCAAGGAAAATAAAATTCTCACTTTGTGCAGTAATCTACACCTGGCTTTTCTGCCTCTGTCCATAATAATATACATTATATAGACTAAATGTCGTCTAAAATTGTTTATTTGTAACATAGTATAGCAAACTATTACATGATCAAAAACAAATTAATTTCAGCAACAAAAAAAAAAGTCTCCGTTTTGAATGTCTGGGAACCACTGTTCTAACCCCTTGAAGACTTTTGCTGCAAATCTGCCTCAATATTCCACTGTTTGTGTAATGAGGTGCTGTTCAACACTCTGTGAATGCACATACGTTTCCTTGTATGTGGATCAGTTTCAAAGCCCTATTTCTGTAACACTGTTATTAATTTCATGACATTCTACTGATTTTGGATCATTTTTGTTTTTGTTTGGATTGTTGACTGGAAGAACTGATCAATAAGAGCTTCAGTAAAATAGTCTACATACCTGAGATTGGAAAATTTGTTTAATTGCTATTATGACAATTATGCAAATGATGCCTAATTGCTAGTTTGCACCTTAGTTATTGTAGGGTTATATTCAAATGAACAATCTCCACTTAATTTAGGATCAACACCACAGCAACAACACAAGTTTTTTGTGTAATTGTTAATAAAGTTACACAAGAAGGGGTTAAAGTTTCACATTTACTATTACTGTAAAATATTCCAGTTACAGATTATGAACCATTTAACCCCCACCTCATGTCTTTGAAACGGTACTCAAAGCTCTCATCAGCTTAACCTTCCTCTTGTGTTAGGGTCGGCACAGACCAATTTTAGGTTTTAAATGCATAAAAGAGCCACATAAAATGTATTTATTGCATCAAGGCTTTTTGACTTTGTCATGAACTTCTATTTAAACAAAGGATTACATTTTTTTTGTTCCACAAAATTATGAAATGCACTGGTTGAAATTATGACCTTTATGTTGTTAAGGTCAGTTTTGACCAGTTAAAAATAAAAAATAAAAACAATAATTAGAGCCAGTACTGAAATCATAGATGCACTGTCAGCTAACACACTGACAGCAGCTCCTCTAACAATCGTGAGCTTTTGGATTCTCATTTTGCCTTGTTATCCAGTTGACCTGCACAAAAACAAAACAAGCAAAGACAGGCATAGCCACACATGTGAAGTCAATGCAGTATAGAGTTGCAGAGTTGCAGAGTGCACATCGAGGGGTATACTATTAAAAAAAAAAAAGGCCCAGAGGCTCACACCAAAAATATTAAAACAATATTATCATGGGTAAGGAAACCTAACAAGGTAACCAAGAGATGAGAAACAAATTGGACAGACAGATAATTGTTTTAGTGTATTTTACAGCTGATTTAAGACATGGGTCAAAAAACGCCGTTAACATAAGAGATGGTGACAGAAAGCTAACACAAGAGGAAGGTTAAAAGTGACAGTGAATTAACAGGTCCTTTATCAAAAACAGTTTTAATGCCTAAACTAAGCCTTTACGACAGTCTGCTTCATAGACAGAACATGTGGCAAGTGATTTAATTTGTGTGGGAAGACAAGTTAATGCTCAAGTCACTGTCTCATTTCCTCAGGTCTATTAAACCTCTTGTCTGTAAAGAATCGCCCTGCTGCAGATTGTCAGATTGCTGTTGGGTTGGGAATAAGTGTACACAGGGGAGTTTGTGTGATCAAAACTGTTACGATGACTCAGCCTGCAGTATAGTCCATGCAGCTTTCACTGAAGTCCCCCACCTCCCACTACCACTGCTTCTGTTTTCACACAGTGCTGTTGGTAGGTACTGGGGGCCTTTGCTGCATAGGCATATTACTGGAGCACACGCTATAGATCATGCACACACACACACACACACACACACACTTAGTGCTCCATACGCATACACAAACACAGATAATGCTGCAACCCACTGCAATACACTTGTTCTGTGCATGGACTTAAGTCTCCTATCAGCTGCAGGATGTTTCTAACCATCATCTTTTACTGATCTGCTAAAAAACATATTCCATTCACAGAGGAAAAGGAAGTGCATGTCAGCAAATGGGTGTTATTGATCTGTTATATTATCTGTGCTACATATAAGAGGAACTGTTCATCTTTAAAGGTATAACCTGACAAGCGAAGAAGCTCCTCCAGTAATTCTTTTTTCATTTGCACTGTGAAACATATAAAACACAAAAGAATATATTGCGTATACAGATAGGCTAAGATATTCATGTTGGTTTTTCATGCCTTTGCAGTACAAGGCATTGTATAAGTTATTTTCAACATATTCACATGCGAGGTCCACGCATTTATTCCAGCCGCACTGCAGTCCTTGAATCCTTTTGAAGCTTTCATCTCAAAAGGCAAGAAAAAGAAACGACTCACAGGCAGATATAACCTTGTCATTTCTTTAGTTTTTTCTCTCCAGCCAAATGATTTATTTTTTCATGTTACGAAACAAAAGTCAAACGGTGCCAAATCAGGTGAGTATGGTGGGTGGTTGACCAGAACAAAACTACACACCACAACAGGGGAAACTGCTGACTTGAGAGCTGGAGCGATGAACTGATACTTGATACGAGTAATGTTTAAAGTCATCTATTAGCTACCAAATACAGCACAACTCCACCTGGAAACAAAATGTACAAATGCTTAGCCAGTGAGTAGGGATGCACCAATACCACTTTTTTCCAGACCAAGTACAAGTACTTACATTTGAGTACTTGCCAATACTGAGTACTGATATGAGTAGTTAATGATACCATTACAGTTTTTAGTTACTTTTGAAAATGTGCTTTATTGTCGTTGTCATTAGTCTGACTGTAACAAAGTGCTGCTACGGACATTTAATGTGTTGGAATGAGGTTTCTCAATCAATCCACCAGGGGGCGCCACTCTGAATTAACCATACTGGACAAATACCACGAAGAAGAGTAAAGTTTTTGGGAAGAAGAAAGTCAGTAATAAAAAACACGGGGATGACAGAGGGAACACTAATGTGGATACCAATGTTGATATTGATGAGGGTAGTTGTCTTAAATATGTCAGCAGTTTTTCTCTAACTCACACAGTCGCTCTTTGAACAGATCCTCTACCTCCACGGTTCCTGGTGGTATTCTCCGTCTGGGTACGCATCTGTGAGCACCTGGAAAACAGATGGAATGGTCGCAGAGGATGGACAGAACGGTCTGTCTGTATCCCTCTGTGTCTTTGACGTTACTTGCAGTCACCGTTAATTTTGTCACTGTCATCTTTTTTAGAAAAATCTCCACACTGCTGACATTACTCCTCTGCTGCGTATCTGCTGCACTTAAAGTTGGAATACAAGCACACGCTGAGTATCGGACCAGTTACTGATAATTGGTATTGGCGCATCCCTACCAGTGAGTTGAAGTAAATAGATGCTGGGTTTCATCAATTTGACATCCACTCTTCATATTTAACTTATGAACCTTTCCATCCTCACTTGGACATAATAGCTCAGGCAGTTTTGACATAACAAATGCAAACAGACACGCATCCTGGTGAAATCAGTTAATTCTGCAAAAAAAAACTGTCTTTTAATGCCTTTTATCTCCTTTAATTGCATTTGTAACCAAAAGTGCTTCGCCATAGCCTCACATGACACATGACTGTGTCCTCATGTCCCACCCACTATTGAGGTACATATCAATGCAGGCCTTTTGAGGTCATGGCTGTTGTTCCTTTCTCCACCACTAGGGGAGTAGCTGTGTCACTGCTGTGGAATCAGGACATCCCCTCCCTCCTTCCCTTTCTCCTGCAGTGAGGAAAACACGACTTACATTCAAATATGTTTGAAGCACTACATGTATAAAATGCTATGTTTGCCTTCTCTGCAAAATGTGCCACTGCTTTGCTCACAACTAATGGGGAAAATCCTGGTGTCATGCCAGTGGCACCAGAGATTTCTATCTTTGCATCTGCTCATCTGTTTTTTCATGCACTGTGGTAAACTGGGATGTTTTCATAATAAAAATATTAAGAAACTGTCTTTCTTAGATGTTGATGTTCATGTAAACTTTGTAACTAAACAAACAGGAAAGTCCAGGGTTGTAATAGATCATTTTGTCACCTTTTTTCACCTGTTATTTCTTCGATCTGTCTTTAACCCTCACATTTTTCACCCAGTCCACCCCACTAATTCCCAGGGTTCCTCTCTCTGTCTCTTTTTGCCATTGCAGTGTAAGACTACCAAGCCTGCATTGTCAGAGTTTGGGGAAAGCGCTTGCGTCAGAGCTCAGTGTCTTGCTATAAAAGCGCACTCTGCTGCAGCAGTGAGCAGTCGAGGCTTAAACTGAGCCCTGCATACACCTCCACACACACATACACACACACACACAATAAGAGGAGAGGGAGAGCAGCCTGTCCTCCCAACACTCAGCCATGAGTAGCATCGGATATGACCCCTACTATTCCACCTCTTCATACCGACGGTGGTATGTGGAAGCTCCCCCTCGTGTGGTGGTGACCAGAGGGAGGACCCACTCCGTCTACTCTTCCCACGCCTCCCCGTTGTCCTCTTCCCGTCTGCAGTACTTCTCCCAGCCGGGTGCTGCTCTCTCCTCCTCACCACCAGCCTCTTCGTTGGAGCTGGAGCTCAGCCAGGCAGCCCAGATCAGCTCAGAGTTCCGCACCGTACGCACCCAGGAGCGCTCCCAGCTGCAGGATCTCAACGACCGATTTGCCGGCTTCATTGAGAGAGTGCGTGAACTGGAGCAGCAGAATCGTGCTTTGGAGGCAGAGCTGCTGCTGCTGAGGCAGAGGCACACCGAACCGTCCCGCCTGAGAGCACTGTATGAGCAAGAGGCCCGGTCCTTGAGAGCCGCCGTAGATGAGGCCAGAGCAGAACAGCAGGCTGTGCTCAGCCAGAGGGAGCGACTGGAGCAGACCCTGAGCGCCCTGCAAGGTCGATATGAGGAGGAAGTGTGGCTCGTGAAGAAGCTGAGGGCAGGCTGATGGAGGCCCGTCGTGAGGCTGACCAGGCTGCCTTGGCCAAAGCCGAGCTGGAAAAGAATGTTGAATCTCTGCTGGAAGAGCTGGCCTTCCTCAAGAGGATTCATGAAGGAGAGCTGGCCGAGCTGCAGGCCCAAGTCCATCTGGGGGTCCAGGTTGCAGTCGAATCTGAGGCCGCCGCTCCTGACCTGTCTGGGGCCCTTAGGGACATAAGGGCCCAATATGAGAGGCTGGCAGCGAGGAACATGCAGGCGGCAGAGGAGTGGTTCAGAGGGAAGGTGGGCTCTCTGACTGAAACTGTCGCCCAGCACACTGACGCCGTGAAGAGCTCCAAGGATGAAGCAGGGGAGTACAGACGCCAGCTGCAGACCCGACTGCTGGAGATCGATGCATGCAGGGGCTTCAACGAATCCCTGGAGAAACAGCTACATGAGATGGAGGAGAAGCAGAGTGCTGAAATAGCAGCAATGCACGTGAGTGTTAAATGTATTTTATTGGAATGTGATACAGTCTGCATTGCATTGCAAAGTATATTTAGCCTTGATTTCACATAAAGGCCTATTATGTTACATGTTACAGTAATAAGGACGTTAACTTTGTCTTCTATTTAAGGATACCATAGCAGAGCTGGAGAATGAGCTTAGGGGCACCAAACAGGAAATGGCTCGCTACCTTAAGGAATACCAAGACCTTCTGAATGTCAAAATGGCTCTGGACATTGAGATTGCTGCATACAGGTGAAAGACAATAACAGAAGAATCACACACTATCCAAATAACTGTTGTGATGGTGATTGTGACATAAAAATACACATGTGTGTTTGTCAAAGGAAAGTCTCAAGCTCATGATGATGATTCTATTAAGTCAAATAATACAGCAGTATGTAGCTACGCAAACAGGAATAAATAAAGATAGTACAGGAAACAAACATAACTTTTGTGAACCAATTTAGATGTTATTTCTTCTCAGTCAGAACATTTAAAAAACTCATCTGTCAAGTTGAATGAAAAGCTGTGATTCTTGTCATTTGTTTTAAATCATTCTTTTTGAATTAGATTAAATTGAACTAAAACTGTTGTCATGACAAAGGAGTCTTTTACTGACGCATGTAAAAAGATCATCAATCATCAGCTTCAGTTGATCCTAATCTGTTCTAAATGTTTGTGTCACAGTTAAATAATGACTTTGACTGAACAGAGAGCTCATTTACTGATGACCTTCCTTCTTCCGACCTCTACAGGAAGCTCCTGGAGGGGGAGGAGTCTCGTTTCAACGTAGGCGTGGCCGGAGGAGTGTCGTCTCTGTACGGCCACAGTTTGTCAGCGCCGTCCTTCAGCCGACCCGTTTTCTCCAGCCTGAGCTCCGGCACCTCCTACCTGGTGACATCACGCCTGCTCAGCTCCAGTGTCAGCACCACCGAAGGGATCATCTCTGCCAGTCAAGCCCAGCAAGCAGAGGCCAGCCCACCTGCTGAAGAGGAAGAGGAGGAAGAGGAGGTGAAGGAGGAGGAGGAGGAGAAGGAGAAGGAAGAGGGAGGAGAGGAAGAAGCAGAAGAAGGACAGGAGGAGGAGGAGGAAAGAAGGTGAAGAAGGAGGGAGGAGGAAGGAGAGAAAGAAGAGGAAGAGGAGGCTAAAGAAGGAGATGAAGAAACTAAGGAGGAAGAGGAGGGTTAGCACAACTTAAAATGTTGAAAGTAGAGGTCAGAGGTCATGGTGAAATTTTAAGCTTTTAATATTCCAATTTTCATCTTTTCATACAGGTGGTGATGAGGAAGAGCAAAAGGAGGAAGGAGCGGAAACAGCAGAAGACGAAGGAGAGAAAGATGACAAAGGTGAGGAAGAGGAGGCCGAAGTGAAAGAAGAAGCACAAGAAGAAGAAGAAAAAGCACAAGGAGGTGAGGCCGACGAAAGAAGAAGAAAAAGAAGAAAAGGAGGAAGAACCGAAAAAGGCTGAAGAGAAAGAAGACAAAACCGATGCCAAGAAGGAGGACAAAACCGATGACAAAGAGGAAAAAGCTGCTCCCAAAAAAGACGACAAAGCTGATGCCAAAAAGGAGAAATCTGATGAAAAAGCAGACAAACCCGCAGCTGCAGAAGTAAAGAGCAAAGATGACACAAAGGGGAAGAAGTAAGCAACAAGCCTCAGCAAGTTTCAGTGTCCACATACAATCCTCAACTCGATTTCCAGTAGAGGCTTCTCCACTAGGCTCTCCAGTCTGCTTGTTAACACGGTGCTCAAACAAAACAGTTCAATAGCCATTTACAGCAACAAATCAAGGTTATCTGCTTGCCAATATCCAGATAAGTCCACGGCGGTGTTGGCCTGCTGAATGTAACATTAAAGGCTGAATGTATGTGTGTGTTTTGGTGGATAAATAAACACTTCTAAAAGTAATGTCTGTCACTGGTTTGGATTTTTTAACACCTAAACACAATGTTCTATAACACAGGTGTCAAACATGCAGCCCGGGGGCCAAATCCGGCCCACCAAAGGGTCCAGTCTGGCCCTTGGGATGAATTTGTGAAATGCAAAAATTCCACTAAGATATTAACAATATTTTAGTTCAGGTTCCTCATTCGAACCAGTTCAATCTCAAATGGGTCAGATCAGTAAAATACTACCCAATAACCTATAAATACTCACAACTCCAATTTTTCTCTTTGTAAATGTAAATATTTTCATGTATTTACACTAAAACAAAAGTATAATTTCACAAAAAATGTGAACAACCTGAAATGTTTTCAGACAAGTAAGTGCAATTTTAACAATATTCCACCTGTTACTAAATGTTCTGTGTATTTACAGACCTACTGTGATCTGTAAGTATATAATGTACATGTGTAAATGATCAACTGAAGCATGATATTGTTAAAATTACACTTATTTTTTCAGTTTGTTCATGTTATTCACAATGTTTGAAAGGATTGTTTGCAGATGTAAACATTTTCATCATGTAATTTTTACTTTTTTCACTCTAAAACACAGAGAAAATTTTGGAGTAGACATTATTTCTATATAATTATGTTATTATTTTACTGGTTCAGCCCACTTCAGGTCAAAGATAGCTGAATGTGGCCCCTGAACTGAAATGAGTTTGACACCCCTGTTCTATAGCTATAATCCCAGTAAGTCTATGTGAGAGCCTGCTAATGTTAAAGACAGTACACCTCTAGTATATACCTGTACATAAGTTGTGGGAAGGTTCTGGAAAAGGTCTTTCGACATTAATAGGCCTGTGAGTTTATATATATGACCATTCCATACACAACTGTCAAAATCAGAGCGAATAATCGGAGCAGTTATTTGCAGAAAACTGGTCAAAATCATGAATATCTTCAGTTTTCACACCTCAAATCATCTTAAAAAATAAGATACTAATAATAACATTGGCTGTCATACATTAGGCAAACTATCACAATGATTCTGATGCTCTCCACCAGTATTGCTCATTACTTTTGGATGCTTAATGTCACTCATGGCTCTAGAAAGTAAACAGTTCAGCTATAATATCCTGTAACCATCTGTCTTCTTCTTTATTGCACTAATTCCAGATGTTTTCAGTCTTCAAAATGCAATGATTCTTTCATTTTTTCCATTTGTATATCGTTTATATCACTCATCCAACTTACCTCATCAGTTTCATTTTCTTCCCCTTTACAAACCTGATTCATGGATAATGATATGATATTTTAATATTACATAGATCTTTGCGTAAATGTGCTGACCTCGACTCCTTACACCTTATTTTAACCAATAAAGACCCAAACAGCCACCGATGACACAAACCATCTACTGATTAACTGTTTAATACCTGTTCATCCACTAATCCTATTGATACATGTAAATAATTGGTGTAAAATACAGTTATTCATTTTCATGGTCATCAGATATGACCCAATTGGATGTTCAGAGGCTCTGTAGTTACCGTGGAAACAGCATCATCTTCTACAACATTGATTCACCTGTAAAACCCATGGAGTTGGATCAATGACAGTGGATGGACACATTAAGTGTATTTTCAGTTGATGAGAGATTGGACTGAAAAAGACACTTCTTCTTCAATTTTCTCTGTTTCTGATAAAATAACCCTCAACTTTAATCTAAGCTTTTATGAACATCTACATGATCAGTGAATCAATTGCTCGGAAAATACCTAATTTGTACTTAAAAATGCAAAATACAGAGCATAATATGTGAAAAAATTGTGATAAATCACTTAAGAAAGGTTAAAAATAGAGGTAAAATTCATTTGGGAACTGCTACAATATTAGCTCTTTTGGTCTTTATGGATTAACATATAAAATTCATATTACTCTTGCTTCACAGTACATTAGCACTTATGTTGATTTACTTATTTCCATGAGCATCTGTTCAGGAACACAGCCAAGCTTTAAACTGTTTATTACAGCTGTATATTCTGACAGTAATAGACTGAGAATGGATGTGACAAGTTGAAAACAGTGACTTTCAGTGATCAGGTTGGTGTGTTTGACCACCTTTTGCAGGCTTTTCACTCTTTAACACTTACAGACCTAGAATTATGTTTGTGGGGACTTCCAGATGGATTTTTCTCTGCATTTAACCATTCCTAAGTGATTTATCCCTATTTATTATTTATTCTCTGTATTTTTAGCATAAATCAGGTATTTTCCTACATTTAATTTTCTGAACATGTAGATGTCATTACCCAAATTTCAAACTTGTAAACGTTTTTGTGTCTGTATGCGGAGTGAAACTTTGGAACAGTCTAGATAGCCAACACAAGAAATGCCAAAATATCCACAGATTTAAACTGGTGTATGAACAGATCGTATGGTCCTAGTGCAAAGATAGAGGGTCTGAATACTTTGTTACATTAATATTCTGTCCTGTCTTAGTTTGTTTGTCCCTTGTTTTTGTGTGTTTGGTGATTGTTATTTGTTTGATTGCTGTTGTTGTTTACTTTGTCTCATTGTTTACTTTATTGTGTATTCATTTGTGTTGCCTTCAAGGATTATGTATGTATGTATGTTTGGTTGTATGTATGTGTGTATGTTTGTATGTATGTATGTATGTAGTATGTATGTTTATGTATGTAATGTATGTATGTATGTATGTATGTATGTATGTATGTTAGTATGTGTATGTATGTATGTGTATGTATGTTTGTATGTATGTATGTATGTATGTTTGTATTTGTGTATGTATGGATGTGTATGTATGTATGTATGTATGTATGTTTGTGTATGTTTGTATGTATGTATGTATGTATGTATGTATGTATGTTGTTGTATGTATGTGTATGTATGTATGTATGTATGTATGTTGTATGTATGTATGTATGATTATGTTTGTATGTATGTATGTATGTATGTGTATGTATGTTGTATGTACTTGAGCATTTTCTTACTTTTCTAGTATGTCAGTATGGGTGTTTATGTATGTGTATGTGAGGATGATAAGTGAGGTTAATAACTTACAAAAATCTAAGGGACTTGATTTTTCATATATTATGCTGACAGGAAACTAAAGGATAGACTGTTGTGTGGAGAAGGGGGAGGGGGGTTAAATAAATTATACTTCCTCCCACTCCTTTTCGAATATGCAAATTAAATCATGCATATGTAAAAGCTTGGTTTTTGTTTTTGTTTCTTTGTTTTTTGTGTGTGTGTTTTTTTTTTGTTATGTTTTGTTTGTTTTTTTTTGTTTTTTTTTTTGGGGGGGGGTGGGGGTTAAAATAGCCAGAAAATATCAGGAAATTCAAAGGTTATAAATCAGAAAAGAGAGGAAACTGAAGTGAAAAGTGCCCTTTTCAACCAAGCATATTATTAATTGAACTTAAAAATAAGCATCTACAACCACCACCTTTTGTCAAACTACATATGATTTACTAATGAGTCAATGTTGTAGAAGATGACAGTTTCCATGTTCACTGCGGAGTCTCTGAATGTCCAGATGGCTCATATCTGATGCTGCTGACATGCTGAGAAGCTACATTTTAGCTGAATTATTTACATGCATGGATAGAATTAATGGTTCAAAAGTTGCAAACATTTTAGATCAGTAGATGGTTTTTGGAGCCCTGCGATGAACTGGTGACTCGTCCAGGGTGTACCCCACCTTTGCCCATAGGTATCTGGATAGGCTCCAGTACCCCCCCGACCCTAGTGAGGATAAAGCAGTTCAGATAATGAATGAATGAATGAACGAATGAAGATGCTTTTGGCCACTGGCAATTTAGGCCCTTGAGGGTCAAATGAAAAGAGGTGACCTTGATTGTTTCAAAAGCAGAGCCTCTGCATTATACAATGGAACTCCTGAGCTTACAAGTTTTTTCTTGACAAACAACTATAAGACAAACATATTAACCCATAAAGACCCATTGCTATTTTTGCAGCAGTTCCCAAATGAATTTTACTCTGTATTTAACCTTTCTTAAGTGATTTATCACCATTTCTTATAATATTATCCTCTGTCTTTTGCATTTCTTCAATAAAAGTCAGGTATTTCCCCATATTTAATTTACTGATCATGTAGCTGTTCATAAAAGCTCAGACTAAAGTTAATTGCCATAATATCAGAAACAGAGAACAATGAAGAAAATGGGACTTTTTCAATAAAATCTATCATTAACTGAACATAAACCAAGTGTCTCCATCCACTGTCACTGATCCAACTCCATGGGTTTTACTGGTGAATCAATGTTGTAGAAGATAACGGTGTTTCCATGGTAACTATGGAGCCTCTGAATGTCCAAATGAGTCATATCTGATGACCATGAAAGGATGACAAACTGTATTTTACACCAATTATTTACATGTATTGATAGAATTAGTGAATCAATAGGTATTCAACATTTTATATTGGAAGATGATTTTGGTCACCAGTGGGTGTTTGGGTCTTTATGGGTTAATGAATATAAAAATGTGCAGTTTGCTTTCCAGGACATGAAATATGAATGTGCCACAGTCTGAATCTCATTTTATATTGGTGAGTCATAACCTGTGTGTTGTTTATTGAATTATTTTATTTTTCAAGTAGGGAAAAAATGCTGCTCTGGCACTGATATAATTACATCTTCCTTGAAAAGTCAGACATCTACGATCTGTCTTGTCTAATGTATTTTACCATCTCTTTCTTTGATTTAACTGGCAGCTGTACTCGTGCCTCTGCCCCTGCAGTAAACGTTTACCATGGACGGACTTTCAGCAACAAAAATTGTCATTGCCTCCAGAGCCCACAGCTCTTGGCAAGGACTCTTGGCGAGGCTTCTCACCCACACATCAAACAGAACGTAAATCTGAAAGGTTTCAGCAGAACATTAGCAAATATACTGGAGTCATCGGTCAAACATTATCCCAGTTTTTACACCTACAACAAATAAATCATGAAGTCGTAATAAAACAAAATGGAAACAGGTTGAAATGACGAGACTTTTTGAAAACTTTTTCATAATAACATTATTGATGTACTTTTAGCTGTTACAGATAATATTTATTGTGATTATATAGGGTACTTTTATTAACTTTTTCCCTCATATTAAGCAAACCTTTTCACTAGGTTTACAGATTATATGATAGATGGTGCCAATAGATTTTATTATCAGCATTATTTTTAATATTATTATAATTTCCTAAATGTGAAAGTTGCCTGGCCAAAGACTTTTATTGCAATGTAATTTCATAACAATAATTTTTAGTGAGTTTTATTTTATTTAACTCATTTTCATGTATTTCTTTTGGGGTCAAAGCACGGTATTTGAAATCTCTCTGAAAGTACATTTTAAACACAATGTGACAGATTAGTGTTGCTAAATGTGCCACGTTTTTACTTTTAAATTCATTTTTGCTTCAGTTGGAACATAAGGGATTATCCAAAACAAGGAGCTGCTTTATATTGAAATAAATGTTGGAATGGCAATCAATTAAAGATCGCTCTCTGACAGGACATTACTGTGTTTTGACCCTTTAATATTTAGTTAGCATTACCTTAAGGAGTATATTACAAATGAGCATTAAAGTGTTAAAACCTGTGCACGTAGGGATGTAAGATTTTTATGTAAAAGATTCATAATTGTACATTTTTCACTACAAGCCTCTACTTCTGACTTATACTCTTTTATATATTTATTTACAGCCTCTAAAGATGGTTGTGATGGGGTCGTAATATCTGTAAAACACAACATGATAGAATGACACAGTCTAAAACAACAGAAGACAACAGAAGAATATTTTACATTATGACATTTATTGAGCAAATGCTGCTGGGAAATCGTTCATGATGAGTAAAGTCATGGGATTGCAAACAGTAGCACCTCATTTATTTCTGTATTTAAATTCAAGTCCATCCTATGCATACAAGAATGCATGTATCTGCGCATTTACAGTTAAGTTTTTTTCAGTTGCACTCAGGTAAACATAACAGACACTGATAGAAAGCATGTTTAAGGCTAGTAGTTTTCAGGTTCATTAAGCTTTAACTGCTTCAGGTACTGGATGTATATGATCATGTGTTCATCGTATCACTACCCTGGTCTTTCTTCACTGTGTTTTGTGTACTTGTTGTTTGTTTCTTTTTGGCTCAGTTGATATCTTCACATGTCATTTAAGGCTTCTTCAGCAGAACATGTGACCCTCCCACCTGGCGTCCCCCACTCCCCTTTACTGAAAGTCAAAAAACCTCTAATAATATATCGCTCACTCTCCACCCACAGTGCATTTATTCCTTTTACATATTTACTCTTTTTACAGTGTAGTTCTACCGTACATACACATAAGAGAGGACATGAATCCCCTCCCCTGAGCTAGCATGCAGAAACCCCCCTCCCTCCCCCCATTGAGCTCACCCATGAACTGCAGAAAGAAAGAAAAAATAGAAGAAAATGTCTCAGTCGCTTGCTCCTGGCCGCATCTGCAGCGAAGCCCATTTAAAGCTTTCACTCAACATGCATTTTTGAAGTTTTTAGCATTTAGGTTTTGGCTTCTCTCTATGATTGGTTTCATATGTTTGAGAGTGGTTATCTTTAATACATCGCTCTAGCTGTATGATTTTCTTTGTTATGTTAGTTCTGGGGTTGATTGCTTGTCTTCGTGTCCTCTTCTCTGGTCCCTCCATCCTTCCTCCTCTTCCTCCTCCTCCTTGTCTTCGTCCACTCACTCGGCCTCGGTCACCTGCTTGACGGCCTGGGTGGAGTGCTTCTCCGTCTTCTTGGTGGAGACCAGCTTCTCCTGCTGCACCTCCTCCACTTCCTTCACCGTCTCCGTCACAGTGGTAACTGATTTGGTGACATGCTTGGATCCATCTTCTCCAGTAGTGATTGTCTCCACAGTTTTGGTGATCACCACTTTCTGGCTGCCGTCTTCCTTCACCGGGCTCTCGTCGACACCGTTGGCGATCACGTCACCCTCGTCTTTTTGTCTTTCTCATCCGGGCTGCTCTTGTCTATGTCGCCGTTCATTGCGACATCTTTCTTTTCTACCTTCTTGTCTTCTGTTTTCTCTGATTTCTCTTCCTTTGGAGGTTTAGCGCTCTCCTTCTTAGGGGACTCAGCTTTGGGGGAACTCGGCTTTGGAGACCCAGATTTGGGGGAGCCTTCCTTGGGAGATTCAGATTTAGGAGATGCAGGCTTTGGGGATTCAGATTTGGGAGACTCAGGCTTAGGTGATTCAGACTTAGGAGAGCCAGCCTTTGGGGATTCTGACTTCTTGGCAGCCTCTTCCTTCTTAGCCTCAGGTTTAGCAGCTTCTGATTTCACAGCCTCTGTCTTAGCTGCAGCTTTTTCAGATTTTTCCTCTGCTTTTTTCTTTTCCCTTCTTCTCATCTTTTTCATTATCTTTTTGCCTTTGTCTACATCCTCTTTCTCCTCTTTCTCATCTCCACTTTTGGATCCCTTGTCACTACCTGCATCTTCATCCTTTTCATCACCCTCCTCTTCAACCACCCTCCTCTGCCTCCTCCTCTCCTCCACTGCCCTCTTTGTCTCCTGCTTTTTCTTTGGCAGGAGAGGTTTTAGACTCTGGAGCTTTGGAGCACAAGACTGTTTCCTCAACTTCCTCCTCATCACCTCCCTCCTCACCTTCTCCCTCTTCGCCTCCGTCTTCATCATCCCCCTTTTCTCCCTCCTCTTCTCCTTCTCCCTCACCCTCCTCTTCCTTCTCTTCCTCCTCTCCACCCTCTCCTTCTCCCTTCTTCTCATCACCTTCTTTCCATCCTCCTCTTCTTCCTCTTTACTGGGAGCACTAGAGCTAACTTTGGCTTCAGTGGCGCTTACAGCTTCTTCCTCCTCCTCACCTTCATCCTGACCTTCACCCTCTGCTTCCTCTGCTTCCTCTCCTTCTCCTCCCTCCTCACCCTCCTCTCCTCTTCCCTCCTCTTCTTGAGTGGAAGACAGCTTGTGCTATCTCTGCTAGATCCTCATCAATGTCAGCCTTGTCATCTTCTACCCTTGTCTCCTCAATGATTTCCTCCACAAACTTGTGCTGCACTTTAAGCTTTGGAGCATCTTTAGGCTTGGAAATTTTGGAGGAGACGCATGGCGATAAGGGAAAGTGCTGAAGTGTGTCTCTTCTCCCTCTAGGAGTTTCCTGGAGATGAGAAATTTAGAAATTATTTATCTCAGACTGTTTCAGAAAAAGACCTAATGGGAGTCAAAAAGGTAGTAATAAAGATGCTTGAAAATGTTGTATGTACTTTTGGTTAACAATGCAATATGAACTGTCTTCTCTAAACATTTTCTAAACATAAATAAATACATAAATACTTGACTATTGCAGCTGCATAGTTCATAGTTCACCTATATGCAGCAATTTCAATATCCAAGGCCATCTTGACATTGAGCAGGTCCTGGTACTCGCGCAGGTGACGGGCCATCTCCCACTTGGTGTTTGAGTTCATTGTCCAGCTGGTGAATTGTCTCCTGTGGGTACACAAAGCAGGCACAGTCCATGGTTTGGTAAGTATTCAAGAAATGTTTTCAAGTCCAGTTTCACAGTTACATGTTTTTCAGAATCACTGAACAGCCTCGGCTGTGAAGTAATTGTGTTTGTGTTCCACATTTCTGCTGAATTTGTTGTGGTATGCAATCAGTTATAGAAACGGATTTTAATGATTGACATCAGTGTCATAAAATGCAACACTTTTCAGCAAATGTTTAGTCTCCTTACAAATTTAAACTTGTGAAAAACTCTCTATGAAAGAGGTTTTTTTCTAATAGATTCTGACACAATACAGTATTCTGAAAATGTTGAATGCCTTTCAAGGGCAGCCTCCACAGTTGTTCAGTATACCCCCACCCATCCCCAAACTCTGAGTGGTGTGATGCAAGGACAGAGCCAATGAAGGCATCGACCCATGCCTCTGACTCAGCAGAGAGAGAGAGAGAGAGAGAGACTACTGCAGTGTCTTCCATTAACTATTTCCTGACACTTGTGTCATTCTACCGTGTAAAACTCGGTGCTGATATGGTGAGCGCAATGACGCGCCACACCAACCATTACGCAGCAAAAAATGTTTCCACAGAAGTTCTTCACCAAAAGGCTGTATGTTACGCAGTAAGACACTTTCTATTCCGTCATTAAAATAATACAATAAATGTTTTTTTTTTTAAAAACCCTGCGTCGTTTAACTAATGAAGTTATTATTCTGAT
>NC_043968.1:47905819-47931595 GCF_902148855.1 Sphaeramia orbicularis | reverse complement strand
AACTGGAACAATCACAGCAGGATAGCCATTGCTCTGCCAATGGCTCTCACTCAGGTGCAACTTTACAAATTACAAAAATACAGAAAAAATAAACAAAAAGTCCAATAAGCATTGCCATACACATATTAAGTCAAAACTAGTACTAACACAATAACCCCGCTGAATTTTTGAGCATAAAAATAACACATTTACAAATAGTACCCACTACCCATAATGCACTGCGGCAAACATGCCACAATATTAACTATTTTGCTGCACGGAGATTCTGTCGCTCGCTGCCTGGAGAGTTAGCGGATAGTAAAGCATGTCAGTTTCACTTTCACTTACGCTCCAACAATCACGCTACCTGCCCCCAATCACAGACCGCTATGCCCCCGCTCCAACAATCACTATTAGCAACTGTTAACCCACATGTCCACCAATACCTAATATTAGACTATTATGCAGTATTTTAAAGTTGTGTAAATTATCTTTGAGATAAACAAAATGCAACTGTTAATTCACGTGTCCACCATTATGTAATATCAGACTATTATATCCTGTGTATCTCAATGTTTTTACTTCATATATCAGTTATTGGCCAATGTATCGGATATCTGCTTTTCTTTTAGCCCCAGTATCGGTATCAGCCCCAAAAATCCAGTATCAGTCAGGCTCTAGTTCAGAGCATCTTAATTTTGCAATAACAATGTGGTTTAACAGCTCCGCTGCTCAAGAGAGGAATCATCCAACTAGTTCTGTAAATCAAAGCACAAAAACCATCTGTCATGAGCGCTTTCATTCACCATAATCAAAAAATCCTGGTGGATGTTCATTACTACATAACAGTTATTGTACAACTTGGCTTAGTTGTTGATTGAATTGGTCAGAGATGAAATTTTATCAGCTAAAAGGCAGGATGTCATTTATTGTTTCCATGTATGTTCATTCTTCTGTATTCAGTGTGATGCACTACTGTGTCGCTGAGTCCATGAAATGTATCCAATGCCATTCTAACACTTTCCATGCAATTTCAAAGTGCAACAGAAGTGGATGTACTGTAGAAGTAAAGTTACAATTCTTATGTGTGTGAGAAAAAAATTAACTTTGGTTGTTTAGTTCCCACCGCATCTGTAAAACCAGATCTCTATGGATTACCCTGATATGGAGTAAGGATTTTATGAGTTGTTTGACATCTTCAGATTTCCTGTTTTGTTTATCAGCCGTCTGTCAGTGCTGTCCAGTTGAGGGGATGGTAAATAAAGTATCAGTGTATGTCACTACAGCAGAGCACAAAGTGAAGTGATGCAGTCCTGGAAATGGACCAGAAGCCTTAATAGTATTTACAGTACAGATGGATGGGTTCAACCCCCTCTGAACCCATAATGATGTCTGTCAATGCAAAGAAGCAAAGAGGCTCTGCTGTTGTTGACTGTTTCGACCAGGAAATGGGTTTTATGGCTCCATGATGTCGGCAGGTGGTCTGTATATGGTGTGTGTATTTATTTATTTATTTATTTATATTTTTTATTTATTTATTTTTTGCACATATGACAGTCACTTTTGTATACATACATTTAGATTATTTATAATTTATATTTATATGATCTATTTTCTTTCTTTTTTTTTTTTTTTAACTTGTCTTGTCCAGCATCATAACAGCAGAATGGTAGTCTGGCTCATTTTGGTGCTGAAATTTTCTTTGCCAAGGGAAACTTAAAGTATATGAGGCTCCCCTTGATATTCTACTGTCTTTATTATGAGTTATGTTGAACCACATTTCGATGCCAGACCTGACAGGGGGGGGGGGGGGGGGGGGGGGGGCAAGGAAGAAGAAGGTGGCGAAGACCCTCACATGAAAATATCCACAATACAAACACTAACAACCATGGTGATAATTATAATGGTAACAATAACTAGAACAAAAATTGAGTAAACTGGGCAGAAGAGAAAGGAAAAAAACAAACAAAATTACAATACCAAATAAATAAATAAGACCTGTGTGACGGCCCCTGCTTAGGTTATGACACTGTTAAATGAGGAATATAGGAAAAGAAGCATCAACAGAATATCATAAACAACGACCGCCTAAATCATACCAGCAACAGATCTACAAACATCAGTTGTTCACATTAATGTAAACTTAACCACATTAATCTTATTTATTATATATTATAAAAACAGATAGATAGATAGATGATAGATAGATAGATAGATAGATAGATAGATAGATAGATAGATAGATAGATAGATAGATAGATAGATAGATAGATAGATAGATATCTTAAATACACCCCCTCAAGCTGATCGATATCAGGGTCCTGCATGTAAAGATTGGCTCCCTATAGATTAATGTTATATTTGATCTCAAACAGCTGGTACATTCCCAAACTTTATCTCAAAATGTGTAATTTATGTTAATATTGAATGAAATAATCTCACCTCTGACCAAAGTGCTGAAAGCTGACTTCCTCAGTGGAAAACCAAGTGTTCTCCACTGACAGCAACACCTGAATCCAAATGTGCACAATGTGGACGGGCAGAATGAGCTCTAGTTGGCGATGATATTCTGTATTCCATTGCTGACTTCAGTGCATAGAGTGGCTACGTGAGTTCGCAAGGGTGCGGAGGTGTGAGACTGCCTAAAGGAGATGGATGTGACAGCCTTCCACTACAAGCCTCCATTTGGCAGCAGCTACCAAAACTGACACGAAAACTATAGGAGGTACATTATCACCTGTTAGATTATTGTAGGTTATCATCACTTTTGTCATCAATCATCATAAAAGAGAAAGAATCTGAATGAAGAATATCTGATTCTGATGTATACATGTACCCAGATTCTCAATCTGTTGTACATTAAGGAAAGAGAAATGAGGTTTATTCTTTAAAATGTAGTCACAACAGAAGATACACCAACTTCTGTGGTTTTGTTTTTTTTTTTTTTTTTCAAATCCCAAACTGTAACCCTGGGAAAAAAAATTGAGATTGGTCCAAATTTCGAGACGTGAACCTCATTGAAAATCGCTGGAATGTGTTCAAGAAGAGGATGGATGGTCACAGGCCGACAGAAAGCAGAGATGCTGCAAGCATTTCTGCTCCACAAGTGGCATAAAACACCCACCAGCAATGTGGAAAACTGGCAGAAAGCATGCCAAGACCCCAAAGCTGAAAATCATGGTTATTCCACCAATATTAACTTTTAAACCTTCCAGTTATTGTGTTTAAAACTGAATATGGACTTCTTTTCTTTAATCACTCAGTGTCTACACATGCTTTCTTATTTGGATTACTTGGCATTTTCTGCATACAAATGTTAAATGACAACATTGTTATTTAGAATTTGGAGTATATATTTCAGCTAAACACAGCCACTTTATTACAAACACACAGTAAAACTCAGCTTTATCCTTTTTACATTTTCTTTTCTGATGCATCCAACTGCATTTGTTATCACATTCACAGTCAGTTTGGAAGAATTCTCTGAATGTTTGGAATTGGGACAATCTGTGAAATCAACATTCCAGACACTAACTGGGAATAAACTGGACTCTTGTCAGTTTTCAATGGCATGAGTCAAGTGATTCACATTCAGCTATACTGTGTAAAGTAACTGTGTGTACATGAACTCATCATCATTATCATATCTTATGGTGCCAATGCTGAATCTAGTCCTGGGCAGTGCGTTTACTTCCTGAGGGTCTTGGTTGGACCAGTGAGGACCAAACGGGCACCAATGCAAGATGTGTTCTATTGACTGAGCCACTGCACCACAGGGGCATTCAGGGTTGGTGGTAAATCCCCACCTGTGGCAGCTGTCACTTTCGGCCAACCTTTACTCTTGTCCTATTCAGTGCAACCCAATCCCTCCTGAAGAGGGATGTATATTAACTAAGACATAGTTACTGATGGATGGCAAACTAAACCAAGAGAAGCTAGGATATAGGCCTCATTTGTTGTTTAAGTCTTTTTCCAAATAAACTGCCTTTTAAAAACATTTTAACTGGGTCAAAGATTCAATATGGAGGATTTGTTCTTAAGAATCTGTGTTGTGCTGGTGTATTTTGGACATTATCTGACTCCATTAGGGTTGGGAATCTTAGTTGTAAGGCTGATACGATACGCATCTTGATACAGCATCTCCGATCTGATTTATTAAAGATATGTGTATGGCATCTCACGATGCGATGCGATACAATTCACACCCAAATCACGATACAGAGCAATTTAGCACATTCTGATTGAACATATTCATTCTGCTGAAAAAAAAAAAAAAAAAATATAATATATATATATATATATATATATATATAATATATATATATATATATATATATAGATATATATACATATATATATATATATATATGCAGTGCAATTCAATGAGCTTGATTTTTTTTATCAAATAAGACCATGACTTTTTACAAAGTGTCTTTAGTTCAGTTTCAGAACACATGCCTCACATTCAGTCATGTGAAAAAGTTAGGACTTTGTTTCCAAAGTTTTCTCTGCATGTTTCTATCACTCATTCTTGCTCCCTCGTCAAATCAGTTTGTAATCTGATGTATTTGTAACGTAAGTAAAACAGAAAAAGGTTCTGTCACTTTAAGAGACACCTGCACAAGGTATTTTGGGATGCGCTGTTGGATATGTATGTCACTGTTTAAGGAAGTATCTGCGGTATGTACTGCAGTATTCAGTACAGTTGACATAGTAAGAAGTACACGTTCAGAAACCCCATGTGGTCACCTTCCTTCTAAGTCTGTCAGATTCAGATACAGACATTACAGTATTCATCCGCAGCGCTTGTGCCACAGTCCATCCACGGAGCTCAGACTGTTAGTGTGCAGTGAACACATCCGTGAATCCGCGGCGTACGTCAATGTGGGTCTGAAGAAAAGAAAAAAACTTTACCCAAATAAATAGTAACACTTTTAAATGTAAGTGAAAATATATCCTATTGAACGGATCAAATTTTATCGATTCAAACATTCAATAACCAATGCATCATGATATCATTCCAAACTTTGCATTCACTCGCAGCTTCTCTACCTGTGCACTCAGATCGTGCCCACGCATGTTGGCGTATCAATGCGCATCGGATAATCTTCCCATCCCTAGACCATTGATAAGTTAACAGTAACTAGCGTGGCACACTGTTGCAGCTGTAGAAGAGCTGAAGTGAAAAATAGAAGGATTTAGGAACAAACCTTTGGATTTCCTGAGATTTCTTCCTCTTTCTTTAAATGTATTGTTCCTTATTTTGACAGGTAAACCCCCAGCCTTCTTGGGGTTTTGATTAATTCCATTTTGTTTTATTTGTAAAGTCTTGTGTTTACTTGATTGTTTTTACTGCTTTGTGAGGTTTAACCACAGATTATTGTTCTTTGTGGGTCTTTTTTAGGTGTTTCCCTATGGCGTCAAGATGAGGACAGATAACATTGCACACTTAGGTGAAGCGCGAGTGAAGTTTTGTAAACCAAAATAAATATTTTTTTAAAAATGCACCTACACAATTTCTTATGCTCCTACAACCCTGTTTTTTGCTTTTACAAAATTTTTCTGCAGTTACAAAACATTGTGGCCTCTTTTTGATGTGGGGACATAGTTAGATGAGAGGCATGTCCAGATCTGGAACCGCTTCAGATAACAGAACCAACTTCACTCTGCCGGATAATAATAACTGGTGTCATTTAAGGTGAAATAGACAGTACGATGGTACTTCGCAGTCACTCCACTGTGGTAAATGAGGCGATGTCTGTCCATCACCACTAGCTTGCTGTTCCTGTCTGGACCAGGTTTGGACACATGTCTCATCTAACCACACCCCCCGGTCGAAGAGAGGCCACAATGTTTTGTAACTGCAGAAAAGTTTTGTGACCGTGCAGAAAGTTTTGTAAACACAGAAAACAGGGTTGTAGGAGCAAAATAAGATTTGTAGGTGCATTTTTAAAAAGAAATATATGTTTTGGTTTACAAAACTTCACTTGATTTACAATATTTCACATACATGTACAATGTTTTCTGGCCCCATCTTGATGCCATATTTCCCTTACTGTCTTACTTTATCACTGTTTTGTTCTACATTAGCCAAGCTAGTTTAGTTTGCATAGGTGATCATTTTCTGTAGTTTGTTAATCAAACTGTGACCTTCCCTTGTTTCTTACAACCTTTTTTATTAGTACTTTGCTTTAAGTTACAGGTTTGGCAAGAGCAGGAGGCTGCACAAATTAGATGAAAGTGGCTGCCTCATAATTTTTCATGCAGGAATATCTTCCATTTGTGTAGTGGGAGGCCTCAACACGGTGCCTACTTTCCTTACAAATGACACTCAGCTTCATAAAGTGAAGTACTAGTGAGAAAATATTACACATATACAGGAACAATAGATGAAAACAAATATTTGTGGTAAGAAAGGGAAAAAAAAACTGGAAAAAAAAAAAAGCTGAATTTCAGCTTCCTCCAGGACCTCCACCATAATCCAAACCAAACGCAAACCTGTGGCTGGTTTATAGTGATTAACTAGTAAGTGAACAGATTATCTCCTATGTCAATGTCCACAGACATTGGCAAAATAGAGTAACAAAGAATAGGCCACATTTTACAGTATAACAATATAAAGTGGATATAATGAAAATGAGCTTTGATAAATGCCTTGGCTACCATGTCAACAGATTCAAGGATTGGGTTTCAAGAATCATTCTAATTGTTTAAGCATTCAGGAACAAAAAAATTATAAGTTGTGTGAGGTTTTGAAAACAGCTGATTGACAACTATCATCATGCTCATCAACTCTAAACAGAAAGGCTGTGTCATCAGGACCTATAAACAGTATATGAAAATTGCATAAAGTTGTGATAAAACTGACTTCATCAGTTTTATCATTAACAATGATAGAACCCATATCAGTCATCCTATTAAGCTGCTAATGCAGGTTCAGCTGTTCAGTAATCAGCTGATAACCACTGCTGTAGGGAGACTGGGGATGGTCCAAACAACATACCAACACATTTTCATTTCTCTATGCCTGTCCAAAACCACCAATTTTTTCTGTCATTTTGGTCAAATCTCCTCTCTCTACGATAAAAAAAACAGTCATTTTCAATTATTTTCGCAGGCATCAAGCGAGTCCTCTGCTCTATTTCTTACATTTCCAACATCCTTTGTACTGAAGTAAGGGAATTAGAAGAACATAATGTCATGGCTGCAGGCAATGAAAGAACTGACTGACCCAAACATGATGAGAATTAAAGTTAAGACGTAATTAGACCAAATAACCAACAGTCTCAAGGTCCATATTGTGAATGAACAATACACCTGAGATGAATCACAGCCATAGCTATAGCGCTTCATTTTTAGTCCAGATGGAACAAGACACTGCCATGAACACAGTGTGTACTAGTGAGTAACCCATACTCAGTTCATTATAAATTGTTTTTTACTGGTAAGATGGGAAGAGCAGGCTGACTTCCCACTGATTTATTTTTCACCTTCTGTGCCGTTTTAGACACTTACTGCCTTGAGCAACTGTTGGTCAAAGAGTTGCCGTCAGGACACTAAAAATCAAATTACTATTGGCATGTTTACACCAAAGATTTAAAGGTTGAGGACTGTAAGAAACCACCCCTACCAGGCAAACCAGATCTTAAAAGAAAGATTCAAATGGAGAGGGTTCAGCTTCAGCATTAACTAAAGCTTTGTCCATGTAAAAAAAAAAAAAAGAAAAAAAAAAAAAAAGACACAAATCTGTGCTTAACCTTCCAATTTTTCCTTGACTCTGACCATTTCTGTCCATTCTCCTCTTTTCCTGGTGTACTGATGTTGCAAGTATAAAAGTGAAGGTGAGTGGGTTCAAAGATACAACTTATACTTTATCTTGGAAAATCATTTAAGGTAGAAAGGTTCAGCTTGGTACTACTGGTGCTTACAGCTATGTGTTTCTGTATCTGTGAGCAGATTTGCAAAAAACAGCTGCACCTGTTGTATGGAGGCTAACATAGGCCAAGGAGGAACCTGGATTGATCACACACTTGTGTGACAACACAACCCATGGTTCTTCCTGATGAGGTGGCTGCAGTTATAATGCTGTTCCACCCTTGGCCATGTTTTTTCCACATCAGGATGGCGACAGGAAACTCCACCACACGGTAACTCAAACAAAGAAACCAAGAATTAAATAATAAAACATAATTTAATGGTCACCCTACACTGTTATGTATGTGCACCTCAGTGGCGATTTCTCACAGACTGCAAGGGAGGCCCGGCTTCCCCTAAAGTTACGAAAATTAAATGGTTAAATATGTTCGCTTGTGTTGACATTTTATTGACTACAAATGTGTTAGAACACGTTCATCTTAAAGATGAGTTCGTTCAAATCAGCTTTATCACAAATCAACGGACGCGATGTTGTTCACTTCTCATCCATTCCCGTTGCGCTGTTTTCTCATACATCTCTGCTCAGTGCATTTGTCCGTAGCTGCGGGCGTCTCTGGGCTTCAATGGGACTGAGTGGAACAGTTTTTTTCATTGCCTCAAAACTGGACGGTAATTGGATAAATGCCACGATGTTGTCCCGCCCCGGACGCCAGGCGTCTCTGGGGGTGAATGGAGCTGTGGGCGGAGCTTGGCCGGGCTGGACGCCAGAATCCCACGTGCTGATTGGAGGATCGGTCGAAAGGCTGAACCCCGTTTGATTGACAGTTTTCAGATCTACTCCTTCACTGACACAGTTCAGTTTAATACCGTCACACATTCTGCTGTGAAATCAAGAGAGAAATCACTACGAAATTACTCGTTCATTTCTTGCACTGTAAATAAAACACACTCATTGTACTTCCTTGTTTCAATTTAACATAATTTCACTGTTTTCTTGTTTCAGTTACATAATTTAATCATTTCTTGTTCGAGTTTAATATCGTTTTGTAGATAGTTAAATCAATGAAACTGTCGGCTAGGTCGGAGTGAAAGGAGCATCTCTTGTTTAAAAAGGCTGAAGTCTGACACCACAACACAATGGGCCAAGGCAATCTAAGCAGAGAGGACACTGGTCCAGTCCCTGGAAAAGACGCCTACTTGGTACGATAAGGTTACTAACCATTTTCTTAAAAAGGAACGGAGGGCCGAATGTATGTTTAAATAACTGACTTTTTTTTTTTTTTGATGTAAGCCGATAATGAGCTTCCCCTGTCTGAAGACGAGCAGCCGCCACTGGTGCACCTATACAACAGTGTATGATTAAAGCAGTTGTTCCCAGCCTTTTTTGGCTTGTGACCCCATTTAACTTCACAAATTTCTAGTGACCCCAGACATTCAAAACGGAGACATTTTTTTTGCTAAAATTAATTTGTTTTTGATCATGTAATAGTTTGCTGTACTATGTTGCAAATCAACATTCATTTTAGATGATATTTAGTCTATATAAAGTATATTATTACGGACGGAGGCAGAAAAGCCAGGTGTAAATTACTGCACAAAGTGAGAATTTTATTTTCCTTGGTCAGGATATGTACAGTCAGTCCAGCTTGGATTTACAAGGCTGACAATTAATACTGAACAAACAAGAACTCAAACTATGAATTATGAAAGAGCTGCAGCATCTGAAACTGACCACAATGAACATCTGAAAGATAAACAGTACCACAGTGCTTCAGTTTCAGCTTCACAGTTTGTCATGTCTTTTATGGATTGTGATTGTCTCTCGCAACTCACCACATATTTTTTATTAGTAAGTTGTTGTTTTTTTAAATTTTTATCAGTTACTAGAAATTTCAGGTGACCCCATTTGAATTCAAGGTGACCCCAAGGTTGAAAAAACACTGGATTAAAATAAAGAAATACAAAATAAACTAAACTGTGTATGTTAAATGACTGACTGCAACTAAAGACCATGTGCTGCTAACAAAACTTACAGAAATAATGAGATAAAAAACTAATAAGGTTATAGTGTGTTTGTAGAGACGTTACCATGTGTGGCTGCGTCCATCACATACATGCAAGACTATAAGACTCATATTTTGACGCTAAATATCTCACGTCTACGTCAAAAGAACTGTGTTTTAATGGACAATACTACCTGATAATGAGGCTATCCCAGTTTTGACTGTATTAAGGATAAAATGTTTATATCTGGATACTCATATCCTTGTATAGATGGTAAATATTAGTATCCTGGTCACATATTACTGCTGCTGTTTGCTAGAAGTGCCTGTGATGTTTACAATAATGTGGTTGTTTAAGCTCACATTTCAGGAGTTGCTGTGTATCTTTAAAGTCACTGTGTTTACAGAAAATGAGGACACTTCAGTTTATAGCAGTCTAAGTACTGTTATATGACAACATCGTGCCATGGATTTGTCTTTCTGATATTCTACTGCCACAAGATTAGCAGGTAAACATGTCCTCTAGCTGTTATTCTGTCACTGCCACTGCTGAGGATGAGAATGATGAGGATCTGCAGCCGTGACTGATGACAGAGGGTTGTCATAATGGAGTTCAGCGGCTGGTTTTAATGTTAATCCACATGGCAGTGTTTCTGTCATGTTTTCCACTGTGGCCTGACTGGTTATACTGTTCATGTTGAGGGAACTGACATCCAATTGGTTTAATACAGACTCAAAACAGACAGCATTCTGGTGTTTTTCCCATTTAATCTACTGGCTATTTTTTTCAATACTCTCTGACTCCAATGCTTTTACTTCTCTTGCATCATTCAGCGCAGTAATCCACTGTCAGAAATCAGGATAAGATGGAAACATGTAACAGTACTCTGGGTACTTATCAAAATACTCCCACTAGGTCCGGATTGAAAATCAGGATGTGATGTTTACATGAGTGAAACACAAAGAGGGCATCCACCTGCTCCAAAAACCCTACAATATCCAAGATGCTGCATGTAAACACCAATGAAACCATTCAGTCAAACCAAACCATTTATTTATTTATTTTATTTAACCAAAAAGCAAAGCTCATTGAGATTAAAAATCTCTTTTCTAGAGTGCCCTGGCCAAAACAGCAGCAGCTGAAGTTACACAAAATAGAAATCACAGCTATACATCAACAATAAAAATATACATAAAACTATGGTGGATTACAAGGGCCAAACACATTGCAACGGCCCAATGCATGTCAGAGAAAACAGCTGCAAGTACAGAAACGATGCAAATTCACAAACTCAAACTCAAGTCTAACCAGGCGCAAAAAGAGGAACGTGGTGCAAATGAAAAAATGCTCCCCAAGACACAAAAACACATGCACCTGCAAACAAAAAATGCTGCATAACCAGTCTCTACAGCAGAAGGGCTCCAAACCTGTAGGGGGCGCTGTCAGCAGAACAGCTCAATGCATAGACACACAGGATAGAGAGAGATGGAGAACAGCTGACTGACAGGGTTTCAAACTACAGTGGGAACAAATTGAAGTCACGGTGCAGTGCGGCAATGTGACTTTTATTTGATTATATTTGACACTAGTCTGTTGTCTATAAATGCTGCCCCCTACAGGTTTGGAGCACTTCTGTTGTAGTGACTGATTATGCAGCATTTTTTGTTTGCAGATGTTTCTTCCTTTACGTCATTTCTTTATTGCAGAGCATTTGATGATTATACATTTGTTTTTGTTTCTTGCAGCAGATTTTTTCATTTGCACCACGTTCCTCTTTTTGTACCTTGTTTAGGCTTGTGTTTGAGTTTGTGAATTTGCATCGTTTCTGTACTTGCAGCTGTTTTCTCTAACTGAGACACATTGGGCAGTTGCAATGTGTTTGGCCCTTATCAGCCACCGTATAAAACACAGTAAAAGTCAGTTTTATAACCATACATAAATCACTAAACTAAGAACATACATATGAAACACCATCAATCATTTAACAGATACTAAAAGTATAACAACTGTTGTATGTATCTTACGTTAAATGGAAGTTGAATGTGTGACTTTAAATCTCGCTCCAAAAAATCTTACATCATCAATTAACCATAAATCATAAATCATGAACCAAAATGGAAAAGAAGAAGAGGAAATGTAATGTTATAAGTTGCTTGCTTAATCTTTGCATTACAAGTTCTTTTGCTTGAAGAATCTTTTATTTTTGCAGATCTAAGTTGTCATATTCTGATTTAATTTTTAACTGTATTTTGTATCCTGTACTCCTGTACATGTACTGAACATTCAGTGAAAGGTTTGATTTGTGTGGGTGTGTGTGTGGTGTGTGTGTGTGTGTGGGTGTGTGTGTGTGTGGTGTGTGTGTGTGTAGTTTTGATGAACTCACACCTGCCTGTGCTGAACTTGGAGAAAAGGTCAATTGCAACGAGAAAGATCTAATATTTTATAGCTTTAAAGTAGTTGTGGTAAAGAGAGTCGAGCAAAAAAGCCAGATTATGAACTAAGGGATTTTTGTGGGAAAGAAATGCTAGCCTAAAAGTGCAGGTGTTAAGCAAGAGCTGTGCACATGCAAAAGCATATGCTTTTTTAGAATTAGCTTATGGAGTGACTGACATGTTCTGCCGAGTAAACTATCATTAACCAATAATAAGCGTACGACGAATGACATTGAATAGTGGGAGTCTCCAAGGGTCACTAAAGACTAAAAAGTAATAAAGGAAATTCTTTTTTTGGTGGGCTTTCTTTTTCTTTTTCTCTCTGTGATGAAATGTGTGTTTGATGCTAGATTCTTTTTTTTTTTTTTTTTTTTTTTTAACTTTTTTCTATTTTTGCCTGAAGCAATAAATCAAGCTATTGTTTTAACTTTTTAAAACCTCAAACCTTCTTTTTTGGTGAGTTTCCTTTCTCCTGGTTTGGTCCGTCCATCCAAAATATAAGTGTTGAGTTAATTTTAAATTACGCAACCCCCCTCTGGTAAGCAGCCTAAATGGAATAGTGACAGAGCCACCGTTGGTCCAAACAATCTCTAGAATACGCAGCTTTTTGTCCAAGATAACCGGAGATTTTTTGGTACCAACATGGTTTAAAGATAAAGAAACTAAGGCAGTAGTTCATTAACCGAAATAAATTGGGGTTTGTGAGACTTAGCTTGCTTTGTGTTGACACAACAATGTTCCTTAAAAGGAGACTGATCTCATGAAATCGCATTGTATGTCATGCCAGTTCCTACGACATTTGACATGCTATATGTACACATTTTTTACCTTTCGCATGTTATTCAACATAATAATAATAATAATAATAATAATAATAATAATAATAATAATGGATTACATTTATATAGCGCTTTTCTATGAATGCATACTCAAAGCATACAGTGGATACATTTTTCATTCACTCTTACATTCTCCCTCTGGTGGTGGTAAACTACATTTGTATCCACAGCTGCCCTGGGGCAGACTGATGGAAGTGTGGCTGCCAATCTGCATCCACGGGCCCCTCCAACCACCACTGAACATTTATACACATTCATACACCAGTGTGAGTAGCAGCACTAGAGGCAAGGAGGGTGAAGTGTCTTGCCCAACGACACAACAGCACATGACTGGAGCGGGATTTGAACTGCCAGTCCTTCGGTTATTGGACGACCCGCTCTACCATCTGAACTGAGGCCGCCCCAACGTCATTTGTCAATTTACGCCAAGATCTCCGGTTCACAAACCCTAACCCCTAACCATAACTGTCAGTACATGGTATTTTGTCATGTCTCGTCAGATGTGTTAATCATGTTAATGTTCATGTCTCGTCTTAGGTTTTCAGTGTCTTGTCCTTGTTTGATCAATCACTTTATGTTAAGTTAGAGTTGTTCACATTTTGTCCTGTCTTGCACTTCCTGCTTTATTTTGTACACATCTCTTCCCTCTTGTTTCAGACTAGGGCTGCACGATTTTGGCCAAAAGAAAAATCCCGATTTTTTCCTCTAAAAACTCGATTTTCGATTTTGATTTTGATTTTGGGTAAAACTACAAAAGACAACAGAAGTCAGCATGTCGTTTCGTGAGCAGCCCACAATGCAAGGCATTGCTGTGACCTCAAATCTGTGATGGTATCACGTGATGAACCCACAGAAGTTTATTCTTTCTTAATTAAATCTTTATTGAATGAAGTAGAGTATACAAACAATGTATATGTCAGGGTAGAGACTGCGATCTGGTAGGATCGGCGATTCTACCAGTAGAGACTCCATCGTAGTCTCTACCAGTAGACTCCGATGTAGTCTCTACCAGTAGAAACTCCGATCGGAGTCTCTACTGGTAGAAACTCTGATCCTACCAAACATTTAATAGGATCGGAGTTTCTACTGGTAGAAACTCCGATCCTACTGGTAGAAACTCCGATCGGAGTCTCTACTGATAGAAACTCCGATCTTACCAATAGAATTGCCAAATGCAAAGTTAATGTTGAAATTCCAAAGGTTTTGAGAAATTGTTGTCATTTTATATTTCACAAATGGTTTTAATATTTGGTGCTTTCCATAAATTATTTATATTATTGTGAGCGTGCTGAGATTAAAGTGAACTACATACTGTGATATTAAATGCACATGTTTTATGAATTTTCATAAAATATTGCCTTCTATTTGTGAAATATACAATGACAACAAAAATGCACCTGGGATGTGTTTCAGTACCCTGTATAATGTGTATATTTGTTTATATCATACTTTCATTTGATTACAATAAATGTTGGTCATTTGGGCCTTACATGATATTTTATGTTTGTTTTCATTTATTAATTTAGTTATTTTCAGCAACCTCATATAAGCACAAAATATTCAAACTATATGTGTACAATGACCACATCTGGACTTTTTAGTTAGTCTCAGCACGCTCACATAATATATAAATAATTTATGGAAAGCACCAAATGTTAAAACCATTTGTGAAATATAAAATGACAACAATTTTCTCAAAACCTTTGGAATTTCAACATTAACTTTGCATTTGGCAATTCTATTGGTAAGATCGGAGTTTCTATCAGTAGAGACTCCGATCGGAGTTTCTACCAGTAGGATCGGAGTTTCTACCAGTAGAAACTCCGATCCTATTAAATGTTTGGTAGGATCAGAGTTTCTACCAGTAGAGACTCCGATCGGAGTTTCTACTGGCAGGATCGGAGTTTTCTACCAGTAGAGACTACGATCGGAGTCTCTACTGGTAGAATCACCGATCCTACCAGATCGCAGTCTCTACCCTGACATATACAACAAGAAAATAACATAAGTTTGCCAGGGGGAATACGCTATAATACAATGTTCAAATCAGAGTAAATACTTATGTTTTTTATACCTGCCTTTTTGTTTCCAGATTTATCTAACAGCTTTAAATAAAGTTCAACATCTTTCAAAAAATAAATAATATTTGGTTTTGTGTTACAGAACTTACATTTGTGAATGAAAAATTTAGCAAGAGACAAAATTAATTATATATATATATATATATATATATATATATATATATATTATATGTGTGTGGTGTGTGTGTGGTGTATATATATTATATATATATATATATATCTATATAATTTTATTTTATTTTTATTTTTTCCTGGGTATCTGGGCCCACAGAAGTGATACCAGTGTAAGTCAGTGACAGGCATCAGTCGTGCATGCGTGGACCACGTAATATGAGTGATCCACATGCGGTTCTATTTAAACTGGAGGATCTGTACGTGGAACAGACCGACCCAGGACACACTGGAGTGATTCTATCTGTGGAGCTGGTGGATGTGTGGGCACAGGGCTGTGTGGGCTCCTCTGCTGAGGCTGCTGACCCCGAGACCCGGACCCGGTTCGGAAGAAGACAGTACAGTACGGATCTGGGACAACGTAAGATGAGTGATCCGCATGCAGTTATATTTCAGTTGCGGGATCCATGCATGAAGCCACGGCTTACATTGCTATAAGTACTGCGGGCTCATTAACACATTTAAAGTCCGGTCATTACACGGACTTCTGTGACAGACCGCTATCACAAATAGGAGGAGGAGCCTACGGGAGCCCGCAAGCACGCGGCCCAGAGGCACGAGAGAGATGAAATCGATTTTACGATTTCCCTTTTTAAAAATCGTCCTAATTAAAAAATCCAATTTCGATTTAAAATCGATTAATCGTGCAGCCCTATTTCAGACCCGGACTTCCTCCCTTTGTGTGTTTTCCCACCAGCGTGATTGTTAGCCCCACCCCTGGTTGGTGTCACCTGTGGTCCATTACCTCATGTATAAATACTCCTGTCGTCCTTTGTCTTGTGCCAGTTCATCGTATTAAGTCTGTGTGTTCATGTCAAGCGTCCAAACCAGGTTTTTTTCAGCTTAGCCAGTTTGTCACAGTTTATCTGTAAGGACTGTGCTTATCATAGAGATTCTTTTGATTAGAATTATTTATCCTCCTTTGGAGCGCTTTTTGTTCAAACCACTTTTTCGATATTAGAATACTTTTGTTAAAATCTTCAGTTTTTGGAGTCGTGCATTTCAGTCCACCATTTTGTATGTCAAGGAGTGTACATATTTGACGAGGTGTGAACATACGCGGAAAGCTTATAATGCATACAGATAATTATATTTACACGAGTCATGATGTCATGTTGCTTAAAAGCATCTCAAAGCAGAACCTGATTCAATCAATATAAAAACATCTAAATCCTGAATTATTGTTTTCCCATTGATTCAGAATGACTTTGAATGTTTTTAAAGAGACCAGTTCCTTCAGTTTAATCTCCTTCTGAATTATTTATTTATTTTTTACAAAATTACATCTATTTAAAAGTCTAACAGACCTGCATCATTTCAATGACTCAACAACAACCCATTTTTAAACAAAAACTGGATTATAAGTGATTTTAAGGACTGGATTGTTCATAGATCCGCCTGCTGTTAGGGTCATCATCCACATCGCAAACAATGTCATCCCCAGATACAAAACAGTAAAAATATCCCACTGATATTATCAAATAAATCTCCATCTGTTGTCTAGTCCACTTAATTATTCTTGTCATCAACTTCTTTCTCTCCGTTCCTCTGTGTTTCCAAAGTTGTCAAAAGAGTTGATCAACCTGAGTTTGTTATACTGAGGTTCAACCAGTGATCATATGTTTATCTGTAGTTTAAATCTACTCTATGTGCAGAATGTAAATAATTATGAATCAGGGAATAAAACTTGTGATCTTAGATTTATAGTTATTGTTTTTATCGCTACTTTCTTCTCCTCTCTTATCTTGTCTTATTTTACTGTGTGCTGTGGGTGCACATTTTCTGTCCTCCATGGCCTAGAAGTTTAAAGAAGTAGCTTGTGACCGAAGGGATGCTGGTTCAATCCCCCAGACCAGGCAGAGAAATTGGGTGTCTGATGTGCCCTTGAGCAAGGCACTTGACCCCCCCCCCTCCATTTGTAACCCCCGGGCACCTGCCATGGCCCACTGCCCCTAGTCTGCAGTGTGTGATGTGGTCTTGCTTGTTCAGACAGAAATGAGTTAAAAGCAGTGGTGTCTCAGTGTGTGCATGTCAATATATAAAATAGGGGTGTGCCAATACACTGATTATTAGATTCATCGCAATTCGACACATGATGATTCAATAACGATTCATAAATGTTCAAAAATGTATTTTTCATAATTACTAAATGATAGGAACACAACTGCAGTGCGGCAAGAAATAAAAGTGGCGCATGCCGCTCGGAGCCTCCAAAAACAGACCAGGGGGAACACTGTAAAACCAACTGTTGTGCGCTGACACCGGAGTGTAGATACAAACTTCCAAACCAAAAGTATTTTGCCCAGAAAACAGTTCCTGAACTGTACAATGAGACCAAAACCAAAGTAGTGGAATCAGGTAAACATGTAGGAAAACTCCGACATGTGATGCATGCTTTGATTGTGGATAGTGAAATGTTTAGTTTTGTGGGATTTATGCTGCTCATTGAGGATTTTGTCTGGATGTCATTTATTATGACTGAATAAACTAGTGCTTGTGTTGGTTCAGATTGAATGAGCTGTTTTCTACAGTTTTCTACAGAAGCATGTGTGCGGGGAGGATCCAAGAGTTTGAGTGGGTTCCTGGGGAGCTTTTGAGGGGCCAGAAAAACTAAATAAGCATTTATTATTATTTATTTATTTATTTTAGACTTGTACAGAAATCTGTGAAAACCACTTTTGATTGAAATAAGTCTTATTTATTTCTAAAGACAGTTTTTTTGTTTTCCTAAAAAAAAATGTGAACTTCATTCCACCAAATTTTTTTTGTACTGTTAATAAGTATATTTCTGAAAAGTATTGCATTTGATACAGCAAATGTTTTGCAGGTAACTGGAAATCTGTATTTGGGAATAAGAGCAACTTTTGCTGTATATGCCACTGCTACCTTTTTCTTGTTGGTTCCCTGGTGGAAAATGTGTTGGATTATTCAGTGGTTGACACAAACAAAAGATAACGGAGGAAAATTTGTTTGATTACTTGAATTTATAGATCCTGACAAATGTATATTTAAAAGTATGAAGTAGCCACAGACACAGAAAAAAATCCTGAATGGGGAAAAAAATGGATTGAAAAATCGTTATAATCGTAATAATAGTTATTATCATGATAATCGTTGATTAATGGAATCGTAGCACCCTGAATCGTAATCGAATCAAATCATGAGGTGCCTTAGATGGCACACCCCTAATATAAAATATATACTGACAAATAGAGATTCTAAATTCTTCTACAGTTCTGCTGTTGCACACATGCAAATTTCCCCATAGTGGGACAATACAAGGCATTGTTTTATCTTATCCTTATCTTATCTTATCTTATCTTATTTATCTTATGTAGAGTTTTAACACATGGAGCCAAATCTTGCCATTTCCATCTAAGCCATTGCAAATGTTAAAAGGAAAAAAAACTGGAACCAGTGTTGTTTGGCATTTGTAACCTTTATTCTCAAACAGGTTTTGAGATGCTCAAAAGAGAGCTTCTTACTACAATCTCTGTGACGTCAACACAAGGGGCTGCTCAGATGACAAAGGAGGCTCTTTAGGGACCAGCAGCCACTTGACATAATAGAGTGGTACTGGCACACAAGCCCAAAAGACTGCACTGCTTTACGCTACCTGGTCACAAAGTGTAAATTAAATACCCTGCCACAGGAAATTTTAATTCTCCTTTTGAAATCTGAAGCGTGTCGGAGATTAGAACAAGTTAGGGTTACTTATTTTCAATCAAGTCCTCATTTTCTACCCATTAGGAGATTTCTGGAGGGGTTAAGAGGCAAAAGATATGGTTGTCAGGATTGATCCCCTTGAGTGATATGGTATGTGTGTGTACGTGTGTGTATGGTGTGTGTGCAGGCAGTTGTGATTGTACATGTGCATGGTTTACTCAGGCATACTGTATAATCCTTCAATCAATGTTTGTGTTACTGAGTTCCCTCCAGTGCTCAGATAATAGCCTTGGCTCATCTCTCATCATGTGTGACCCCATGTTTTTCTCACCAGTTTGTTGTGTTTGAACTGAAAATAATGGAAAACAAAACCCAGAGAAGGGGAAGGTAAACTGTTATTATGACCAACAAGATTTTTTTTTTACATTGTCAGGCATCAAGTATGATTTTTCTTTTTTTAATGTGCTGATAACAATAGACCACAGGACATTTTCATCATACTAATGTTCCATTTTCATCCCTGAGTAAGTACACACAGTGAAGACATAATAGATTGACTTGTACCAAGGCAGGGACCAAAGACATCATGCATAAGATTAAATCTAGTGTCAAATCATCTATTTTTAATGCATTAGAATAGCTTATCACCCTAAGTCTGGTAAGTCATCATAAAGATCACATTTAACCCTTTAATGCCATGAATTTGGCATAAATTCATGACATACCGTTTCCATCACAGAACAGTCAAAATAGTGCATATAATCTCCTAATAACAGTTCAGCCATATTCAGTATGTTCCTAGGAACATTTTTCAAGCACTTGTTTCTCGTCGGATCAGTCGATGACGAACATACATCCCGTTAATGGAAGCAGAAGCTCCCACTTACAACACATTGCAAAAGAAGGTTATAAAAATGGATTCATTTTTGCATATAAAGTAAGTTGTGCCAAAATAAAAACACTCACTAGTTTATTGTGTGCTTCACCGCATCCTATCCTACTATAAAATGCACGTTCTGTCTCCGTCCGTCCGATCGATGTTGCGGCACAGGCGGGCGTTTGTACGGATTTTCCTCAACCTTCACAGGCCCAATTGCTGCCAAACTCGCCAAATGAATAGAAACATTACCTGACTACCTACTAGGCACAATTTTATGTCCGTATTCAAATGTTGTGAGGTATGCTGGGCGATTTAGCCTCTTATGCTATCGTACAATGGCCCCACGGGTACAATGCCACTAGTATATATTAAAGTAGACTATGTGTAACAATATTTTTAAAGTTATTTGAATGTTAGTGTATGCAACATATTAGCGACGGTGCTAGCTGATCAGTGCTGCATTAGATGGCCTTCATTATGCTTACATTTTCCATAGGAAATGCCGTTGTAGTTCATTTCTCAATCATTATAACATAACATGCTGAGATGCAATTTCAGCCATTTATTTGTAAATGCTATATTTTTCAGTTCCAGATGGCTGTTTCTAAATGCTTTATGTAGATCCATTGTGTTCTGTACGTTATAATGTAGATGTGTAATTGATAAACTGACGTATACTATTGTTAAAATTGCACTTGGATTGTTCATAGATTTTCAGGTTATTCACATTTTTTGTGAAATGATAGTTATAAGTGTAAACATTTTTGTTATGTAATTTCATTTTTTTGCACTAAAATAAAGAGAAAAATTGGAGTGTCATTATTTGCAGGTTATTGTGTTATTATTTTACTGGTCCTGCCTCATTGAGATTATATGGGTTTGTATAGTGGAACCTGAACTAAAATGTTCCAAATTAAAAGCTTAAACTCCCTTTGTTTGGATAATAATAGCTAAAATAGTTGGTGTTAAAGTCAGGACACTGACAATAATGTGACATCAATAAGACCATGCCTGAGACCAGAAAATGTGGGTTTGTTTTATTGGCTGTTGCTATAAATATGCAACATACCCAAAACTCGCTATTATATGTGCTATAGTCAAATTAACAGTCCCCACTTAATTTTAGCATCTACTAGAAAGCAAAACCACAAATGATTAATTTTGTAATATACTTGTGTGTAAATTCAGGCATTAAGGGGTTAAGAGCTTTTCCTGAAAATATTGCAATGGAACATTTTGAACTAAGAAGGGAAAACAGATTGCTGTTTAAGGATGGGCAAAAATGTACCGGGAGCATGAACTCACAATATTTTTATCTAACAGCCTATTTGATCTTTCTGTTCACCAGTGAACCAGATGAACTGATAAAGGTGACAGTATCTGAGAGTCTGAGATCAAAATATTCCATAAACTACTCCATCAACAGATCAATGTCTGTTTCAGCTGAGATTGTTGTGATTCATTTGACTAATAAACCCATAATGTTACTCTTGGCTACTGACCTTCCACTGAATCAACTTTTCAGTGTTCTGATTTCAACAAGTCTGGGCAAATTAAGCACCAAACCAATCCATGTTTGTATCTGCATTTGATTCTTGTAATGTCATCATGTTGATGTTTCACCTAAAGTATGTCACAGTATTTTAACCATACAAGAATAAAAGATAAAAAAAACACTGAAGTAATTTCATATGAAATATGGAGGGATTTTCAACACTCCAATCACATAGAAATTACAAAATATTTTTCATCTCCAACATGTATTTTAAATATGTACACCATAAATATGCCTATCCCTGTGTATGTTCATTAGTTTCCAGCATCATTAGGTTGGTGTTCATCAGCAGTGTTTCATTTTAAAAAAACATAAATGATTCTCCGTAAATTTCATTTTGTACAGTTTGTCATTAATCTCAGATCTTTTTCCATATGTGATTCTATTCATGCAAATAAGATTAGTCAACAGTAATAAATGTAGTTAATTTGATGGGGAAAATTTTAGTCCGAACACAGTGACTTTTTCATGTCTAACCAAAGCTAACCTTTTTCTGCTCTTACCTTCATTATTTGGATTCTGCTGACACTTTCCTCTGTTTTAGAGTCAAAGACCACAGGCAAACTGGAATTTAAACACTCAACGATCTGTCATTCAACAAAGCTGATTTGCTCTGAAGTCAGCAAAGAGTTTCACTTGCTTTAGCTCTATTGTTTCATCTTAGACCCTCCAGTTTACAGGTTTGATGTTGAGCCTCCACGCCAAAGGCAGAATTTTCCTTCTCACTTTACATCCAGGTTTTCTGCTCCTTTACGCTCCTTGTATGCAAAAGAAAAACCCCTCACTTGAAAGCAGCCAAACAGTCTTCACTTTCTTAAATCAAAGCTAAATGTTGGAGGTCAGACATGCATGGGTTTATTGGCTACTGCCACAGTACTGTGGCACGAAATATCAGTTTGTCCATTGCCACAGAGCCAATCAAATGTTAGCATTTGTACTGTGACAATAAGCAGTAAGCAGAGCCGTCGGGATGACGTAGGCAAGGTAGGCAGCTGCCTAGGGCCCTCTGGCTGAAGAGGGCCCCCGATGGCCGCATGGTCATTTATCTGTACAACTTATTCAAAACCATCCATTGTAAACAAACCACCACAGTGAGGCAGCGCTAACCCTCTCCTGTACTGTTTTGTGCCTGGGGCCCCCCCAAACTAGAGGGATTCCCCCTATGCAATGATAAAGGCTATGAGGGTCATGTAGAAGTGACCTCCACCCTCACGCACCCCCCATCACACCCCCCACTTGCTGTCAGTGGAACAAACAGTCTGTCCACACTGAGCACAGCGGCGGCCATTTTAAAAGAACACCAATGATGAAGCGCTCCTACCCTTCAGGGTTCGAAAAAGACAAAAAAAAGAAAGAAGAGGAAAAATGCCAACGACACAGCGGTAAGTATTAAGTAAACCATTGTTTTCTCCAAATAGACTACAACTGTGTGATATGTTTGAAAGTGTGCGAACAAAAGCCCTCACATCAGTGACCAAACACACAGATAGATGTTAGCATGAGAGGGAGAGGATTCAGTTCAAGAACTAATCATATACACACAACACAACTGTGTTCTGTTGGAAGAATTTAAGGAGAGAAGAAACACAACTTCTCCATCGCCCTTTTCTACTGTTGGACAGCATTCCAAAACTACTTTGGAGCTAAATAATTTGGATGTGGAGGACCGAAAGTACGACAGCATTAACAGTATTTAGTCATGAAAAGCCAAAGCTAAGCCTACTGAAGTGTTTTCACTTACTCTGGACGGTTGTCTGCTCCTGCTGCGGTCACCCACACAACTGTATTCCAAACAAAATCGTCTGCTCCTATGAATCCCATCCAGTTTGGACAAATAATCCATCCGGTTCAACGGACATTTTCAGTTAGCTAGCAATTTCCGCTGGTGATCTGTCCATCCCATTAGGAGAAAAATGTCCCTTTTCCATTGCGTTTGTCCGTCTCATCCATACGTCTGTTCCTTGTGTGTCAGCTGGTTTAGGCACAGAAGAGGACTGGAGTAGGACTGCAGCAAAAGTTTGTATTTTCAGTCCAACATTTGTTCAGTCCCTCACATCAGCTCTGTGTCCTCACTGCGGAACTGAGTTCTGTTCACGTTCAAGGAGGCCACACGTAAACAATACATGAGGCGTTCAGGAACAATTAGAATAATTAGGAAATTACAACACTTTTCAAACTTGTCAATATTCAGAATATTCAAATACAACATCAAAAAAAATGAATGGCGGTGTCTGTGAACCATGTCTGTGAACCATGTAATCACAATCCTACATTTTAAACTCTGTAATTATCTATATTTCCCACACTTGCCCATCAACACATCACAACACTTTGCACCATGTGCTCAGGTAGTTTTGCCGAAGAGGTCTGACGTTACATTTTGGTGCATTATGGGAAGTGAAGTTCTTCTCATACAAAGTTACTATCAAATCCTCCGCACTTTAATCATATACTTCTAGAATAAGGACAAAGGTAAGCCTACTCACCAAATGCCTTTTTTTTTTTTCTTTTTTAGGTGCTTTGCTTAAATTTCTGTCAGCGCCAGTTGATAGTGACAATGCCACCTCCTCACAAGCTTAAGGTATTTATCAGGCTACATGGAATTAGTTACATCAAAATCTAGGAAAAAAAATCTTATCATTATTAAATCTATCACAATCAGTACTAATTGCATATTATTATATAATAAATAGGCCTAATAATAATTATTATTATTTTTCTTCTTCGGTGATTCGACCACCACATCTTCGCGTATTAGGGGCCTTACTTTACTTTCTTGCCTAGGGCCCCCAAATATCTTGAAACAGCCCTAGCAGTAACAACATTTTGTTGCCACAGAGCCAATCATGGATACTGTTACATGAAAGGACTCCTATTTTGGAGGCATTCAACCTGGGCCGCTCCCGTTCACTGATGTTTCGTACTTGATGCCTTTTCTTGTGTCAGCGTGGTTATCCCCTAACCCTAACACATAACCCCAACCACCGGACAAAATGCCCCCCAAAATAGGAGTGGCGTTTCATGAACTCATTAGCCTCTTGTTGCCACAGTACTGTGGTGATATATGGTGTATACAAACACGCCATACACACGACAACAAAATTATGTCAATCTGCAAAAGTTTTAATACTGTTTTGGCCTGTTGTCCACATGACACTGCTGTTGACTGCGTGCTGAAGCTGTATTTTTGGAGAACGGGTCCCAGAGCAGAAAAATCTCACAATGGCACCCTCACGTTGCCGTATAGATAGACTAAACACCACTTTTGGAAACGATACCAACAACAACAATGGCAGATTACAAAGTTGTGTTAGTGCTGCAGGCACTGCTAAGTTTATTAGCACTAGTTCAACAAAACCTGCCATCTTCCTCTTCTTCTGGTGTTTATGTTTGTACTCAGCGTGCTGAGGTAGAAAGACCTCCTGCACATGCTCACTGTATTCTTCTGTTATTTTTGTGTATCCTGCAGCTCTGTCTGTTTGTGTCCCGCACCACCTATAGGCGTGGCCTACGTATTACACTGTTTTAACCCAGTTTTCCCATTTCCACCTGGACACAGATATTTCTTGAAATGATATGTGTATGGACACAAAAATTTTTTGCAGTGTTTCCACTATGTGGTACCGGCGCGATTCAACTCAACTCGACTCAGCCTTTTTGTGTTTCCATTACATTAAAGAACCTGGAATCTGGTACCAGGTACTATTTTTTAGTACTTGCTTGGCCAAGGTGCCAAAATGGGTGAAGAGATACTAAAATGTCATGTGAAACACTGCAGACCACTGATTGGTCAGAGAGTTGTCTCTGTGTCATCAATGTGTGACCCGCTATTTAAAAAATAAAACAACAGATTCAGAAGTTTACAGTACATGTACTGGTAGGTTAATCCGCATGATGGCAGCCCGCAAAATGACACTGTGGTCAGCTGAGGAGGTTCAGACATTTCTGTCCTTGGTGGTCGATGAAAAGATTCAGCGTGAGCTTGACGAGACAACACGCAAAGAGTGAGTTTATCAGCAACTCTCTAAGCAGATGTCATAGAAGTTACATGCAGCATCGCTATGACAACCAGGTACTCTAAAGTCGATAGTATCCTGTAATGGAAACTGTCTCCACAAATAGTACCTGGAACCCGAGTCACGTTGAGTCAAGTCGAGTCGGTGCCACGTAGTGGAAATGTAGCATTTGTCTTGCAGTTTCCCAATTTTACTTCAATCCCTGCTGTCTTTTTGTTGATTTTGATTCTTTTTCTTGACTATTTGGATACAATTTGAACCTTGTAAAACCACATTTT